>NW_022601432.1:943172-970721 GCF_009176505.1 Sitodiplosis mosellana | reverse complement strand
AGAGAGAGAGAGAGAGAGAGAGAGAGAGAGAGAGAGAGAGAGAGAGAGAGAGAGATAGACTTCCAAAGCACTCATTGGGAGTGCTGACATTTGACACCGCCTCATCAATTATTTTTGTGTATGCAATATTGCTTTTAATGTCTTCACATCATCAATGAAATGAACGAGATAATTCCATTTTTTTTTGTTTACAGTCATTAAATACTGATTTAAATAAGAGAGAAATATAATGGTGAAAAATAACTTTTTATGCGTGCAGCCAATTATGTCCTGGGGGAATCACATGCCACTTCAAAATTGGCTATAAAACTGCCCCGGACACATGTTTCAACTCATAAAAATGAAATATTTGATTAATTGAAATGAGTTTTCAATCACTAATTTATGCTCATAATTTTTACGCAAAACCTACTTTTGATGCAAAATTACTCAACAAATGCGCCAAAGAATGACCGTATACGGCCCGAACTTTGACTACTTATCATTCACATTCTGAATCAGAATACGGGAAAACAATCATTTGTTTTGTTTAATGTCATTTCACCAAATATAATAACAATGATGACCCCTTTACAACAACAAAACGTATTGAAAAATTATTTCTTTTTTTTAATTCGTCGTATTTATATAAATTTGTTGGGCGATTAATCGCAATATAAAAATAATAATTGGGTGGGAAAAAGCACTCACCTCATCAACATTTACAGCTTTGCCATTGGTTTCGTTAATGCTTCCATTGCTGCTGTTGTTGTTCAATTTCATCAAATTGTTTATTCCATTTCCGTTGGACGTTGGTTTTGTTCCTATATTTGGTATCTTTGCCGCATTATCTGTTTGATTGAGACTGTATTTTGCGAAGCAAAGGAGAAAACGAAACAAAATAAAAAGAAGAACAACAACAACATTAGACGAGCTATCAATTTGGTAATTGCCAAATATTTGCATAAATTTAGAACATTTTGACATGTTCGCGCTCTCTCCTCTTTCCCTGGTCATTTCACTCTCTCAAGCTAAATGATAATTTGTTAAATGGATTTGTTAAATATGTTTGATGCTGTTCAAAAAAGTTTCTCATCATTTTCAAATGTAAAACCATCGAAACCAAATAAATATGAACTTTGCGTGACCACAATTTAATTGCAAAAAAAAAAAAACAACATATGAAACACATGAACAATCGAGCACACACACAGAGAGACAAACAAACAAACACATGGTACAACTTATATTATAAAAGTGCCAAAAAAAAACGCACCATAAATTCTGAAAATCACGCTCGATGCCATATAATCGTGCAATACTGTACGATTGTGATCGGTATCGATCTTTGTTGCTTCCACTATTATCACTACATACACTGTATGCGCGTTGCTGTTGCGGCTGTGTCTGTGATTTTCGGTTATCACTTGGAATGGCATAATTACCGGTGGCCGATGAACTGCGTACAACGTTCGACCAATCTTTTTGCGTTGATCGTTGTTTGGCCATTTGTGCGGCACCATGGCCTTTGCGCAGATATTTCGGCTCTTTATCGTCATCGATGCCGGGAAATAAATTGGCAATTATTTCGTCCGGTGAATCATAGCATTTGAATGTGACGGTGTGGCCACGTTTATCAGGTTTACCGGTTTCCGTGGCCGTTATCAATGACGAATTCAAGCAAATGGTTGATTTGGATTTTTGTTTAGTTCTATCCGAATTACTGCTGACTGATTTTAACGATGGCTTCGATGGTGTGGCATCGACCGCATCGTAGAATAAACCATTGATTTGATCGTATGTCGTTGGAAATGCACCCATTGAATATCGTTTATTTGGTGTATCCAATGGTGATTTCCAGCCGGGAGATTGTGGTGTTGATGTTCGTGGCGAATATAGAGCTGAATTACTTGACGAGGTCGAATGATGACGTTGACGTCGTGGTACGGTTGCCAAAGATGATGAACTGTATGATGGTGTACGACTTCGATTGACGGGCGATTTGGAATTTCGTACATTTGATGCTTGCTCTTGCATTTCGTGCAGCATACAACCATGATAGTGTTCACCGGGCTCACATGGCCGACGTGGATGCAAACGCTTATTATGTATCAACATGACTCTTGTTTAGAACTAATAATTTCTTCTTCTTCAAAACAATTCAATAATTCTTTCGGTATATTCGAGTGTTTTTTCTTTGTTTTCAATTCTATTTTAGTTTGACTTTTTTCTTTCTTTCACTTGACCAAAAATCAACTCATTCACGTGTTTTTCGCAATTTGTTCAATCTGTCAGCAGTAATAAAATGAAAAATGTCGATGAGTTTCGTCGTTTGGATTAAAAAAAAAGAACTGCGACGCTTTAAATCCACCCCGAAACATAGACATAAATTGGACACACACTCACACACGCACGCACGCCACGAGATTAGTTGCAGTTACGATAAACGCAAATTAACTAAAGCCTTTGCTGTGCGATCACAATAATTTATATGAAGTGAACGATGAAAGAGAATCAAATTGCACTTGCGCAGCAGTACTGTGATCATCGCTCGATGTGTTTATACATGGTAGCGTGCGAGAAAAAAATCAACAACTACAACAACAACAACAACGATGACGACGACAGCACTAACCAGCTCGATATGCTCGATACAAGCGGTTCTAGGCATATTAGTATCGTTAGGTGCAGACCTTAACGTTTTTGCGTTCAAATACAACGACATTGACGTTGTTTGGCTCGAACATCGAGTATCTATTCGATTGCTTGCTCCTTTCTCCCGCTCTATCTCTCTCTCTTACGCCTCGCATTTTATCTATCTCTTTCGATGGAATGTAATTACATCAAAATGCCTGCAAATGTGATGACTTCAGACTGACTATTTATTGTAGTCATCGTCGTGGTTGTTTCTGGCTTTGTTTTCTGTCACTGTCACTCTCTTTGCATTTAATGCGATAGAAACACAGAGTTCCTTTATTGATGTGTGGGTTGTTTTTAGGGAACACAGCAATTCAGTTGTGCTCAAATGAAAATGTATCGGAATCATTTCGATAAAATGACACACAGTGATCGCATGCGAAAGCGCGACGATATGGAAGAATCGATCACGTTCATTTGAGCAGAGCCACACACAATCGAAAGGGCCAATCAAGTCATATGTTGTAATAATCGCGTCACAAATTCAAATAAAACGCACACAATTTCGATTTTGAGTGTCGCATCCAATGTAACGCACCGTGGATTCTTGTTTGCTATTTTATTCTCTGTTGCTATTGTCGACATTTTTTTCCGAAACAAAATACAACATCAAGAGTGAATTAATGACACATCAATCAAATTCCATTTGGTAATTACCGCAAACGAACAATAATTATGACTTCAAACGTCCAAAACTATCAATTACGAATTCACTGGAGCTTAAAATACGTGTCTCCTCCATTTGCACGCGTTCACTTGCTTCAAGTGTCTGTGCATCGGTGGAAAAGCGCAGCGCAGCGCAGCACAGCACAGCGAATGCATCTCCGATATAGTGGAGAATATCTATTTATTTTTTCGCCTGTAATTATATTATGGGATGCAGCGCAAATAGCTATAATAGCTCAATGTTCTAACTATTCCATACGCTATGAATCATCCATCTCTCACGCCATTTGGTTAGCAAAAAAGCTGATGAGAGAAAAAACAGTGGTGCAAACAGCACTGGTGCGAATACAATTGGAATGACGAGAACCGCAAAACCATACCCAAACGGATACACACAGCACCAATATTATTTAGGTTTCGATCAATTGCGATTCAAACAATACCGTTTGTTCGTTCGCCTCTTTTTGTTTGTTTCGCTTTCGCTCTCTCGCATAGACAATTAACGCTTTTGTTGTTCGCATAGTGTTTGTTGCTTCTTGAATTGTAAATGACTCAATAAACACATTGTGATAACACAAGCAACCAATTGTACCGAAAATAAAATGCAACGATCATTTAAGCCCATTGAATTTATTCAAACATTGGCACAGATGCCATGCATTCATTTAATGTGTGTGCATTAATTATCAATTTGATCATTCAAATTGAATAAGATGTGCTAAAAGGATGCGAATTTTTTTCTTTCTTTTCGTTGTTCTGTTCGGTTGCAATGCAGAAGGAAAACATCGAGAGAGAGAGAGAGAGAGAGAGAGAGAGAGAGAGAGTTAGAAATTCGATCAGCCGTTATCAAGGGCACAATTGCCATAAATACATTTTCGATCAAATCGCATGATCGCTACACTTTAGCTAAAACTATATCATTTCATACGATCTTCGAATAGTGCAGCGTTTTCTTCGTTTCATTCCATTTTTTGAGTCTTTCTTTTGCTTTGCCATATCTTTTTCGATATTCAATTGTGACGAGAACAGAGTACAGAACGATTCCAGCAAGTTCCCATGATATAAAGAACAATTCGAATTGGAATAAACATCAAAATGCACATCATCATGCAAATATACGGCCAGCTAATCTAAATGAAGAACAAAATCCCCCACATTTCGATTGGACTTTGCACACACAGAAATCGTCGATATTCCCAACGAAACGGTTGAAACAAATTATACATCGGTTTAAATGTAATTTGAAATCGGGATTTTTTTTGCTCTCTCTATTTTCCTCTATCGTTATCAACAATTGCAAACAGTCACGTTTGGAAAATACATTTCGAAATGGATGAAATGTGATTTATTACTGCAATGATTGATTTTTATTTAGACGTCGAATCAATCTCAATCGATAATTGCGATTATTAATAGCGCTATTGTCAGTCTGCAGATAATGAATTGCGCCCCAGAAAAATGTTTTACTCGAACTTTGGAAACGTATTCGTAAATTAATGTGTCGTAAACGAGTGAAAAAATACCTCAATCTCAAAGTTCATTTCTCCATTCGAATCAACATCGACGCGAAGATAAAGACGAAACAAACAAAAAAACTGTCTAGTTTGAGTGCAACGCCGCAAACAACGGCTACGACGACGGTAAAACGGTTACAACAAAGGAACGAAAAAAAAAATCCGACTCATTGAAAAAGATTTTCAAGTTGAAGGTTTTTTTGTTGTTGCTATATTCGATGTGTTTTCATCCAAGGAATTACAAACGCAAACACAATGTTACATAAATGCATTACAAAGTTAAAACATTTATGATTCAAAGCACTCCAGTTCAAAACACGATTAATGATGCGTCAATTAGTCAATTCTGAATTGAACTTTTGCTACTTGGTTCTTGGGTTTTACAAAAAAAAAAGTACAACCATACAACTGGGAATAAAAATCAAACCGATTATTCGTTGCATTTTGCTTCAACAAATTTTTTTTCTTTCTGCGCTTGCATATTATTATAGTTTGAATTGAGGCGCCAAAAGCGTGCGCGGAATGTGAATTCAAAACAAGCCATATGCGCACAATGAAGTGAATGTGCGGCTGGTGTGAGATTGTCTGGATGTGATTTTGATATGTTTGCCTCTATTTTCTCAGTCGCTATTGCTGCTGCTGCTGCATCGGGAAAAGTGCACAATTGGAAAATGTGTATAATTAAAATTCTATTGCAAACTGATTGACTATGCGAGCAACGCACAGTCGTGTAGCCACACAATGGAAATCCGCCAAACGAAAGCGAAAGCGTACGCGGTCCGACGATGAGGAAACAAATACAAAATAGATAATTGATTAAAGGAACTATAACTTTGTGCGTTAATGATTGTTTTATGTTGATTCGGTCAACGACAATACACCACTTTTTCTACGCTCCTAATAATGTCTCTCTTTTTTTCTCGTCGCTATGCTAATCCCTCTTTACGTCATCGGTGTTGTCTAGGATTCACGGGAAAAAAAACAACAAGTCCGGCCAAGCCCAATGGAAAATTTCATGAAATTAGCCGATTCAATTTTGATTGTTCATTGTTGGATGTTCATTGTTTGATAGGCAAATGAACATCTCGGCTAATCATTTGTTTACGATTTTTTTTTTTTATGAAGAAATCAAATTTCCAAACAAATATTCATCGATTTGAGCAACAGTGCGGTGCTGATTTGCTTCGTTCCTTATAACCGGAAGGAATTCCATTTTTGTTCACATTCCTTTTATGCATGTCAATTAAATCATAGTTTCGCAAAACGATTAACTTTTAATGCTCAATTGAGATTGAACTGAACAAAAAGCCGTCAAACAGGATTATATTCAATAGAATATGATTGAATTGTCCAACGAAACTATTTCAGAAGAGAGAATAAAAAAAATCATGGAAAATTCATAAAGAACAAAAAAAGAATATATATGATAGATTACGAGGTGTTGAGTTGTTAACAGTCATATTCAAGTGTTGATTTGATGGACAATGTTGTTTTTTTTGCATTCGGAAAATTTAGCAATTGATTGCGCCCAGTGCGTAAGACATCAAATGAATATTTGAGCTGATAAAGAAATGTATGACACGATGATTTGCTATATATTGATTCGGGTATTTTGTTGTTAGGACGATTCCGGAAAGTTTTCAGCACTGTGATTACGACGTATTCAAAGTGTCAAAGGTAATGCCGTCTCAATGATTGCCGAACATTTTTATGTTTATGGCTCAATGTCCAATGAGTTGTGAACGCGAGATACAAAAAAACAACAACACCGTCATCTATCGCGGTTTATGATTTAGAAAAAAAGGCAAACGCTTTGAGGCTCGTCTCATGTGATGTGTGTCTATGCACTCTGATTATCAGTCCTCGAAAAAAAAATGTCCCCTGTTGATAACCAGATCGGCAGACTTTTGTGAAATTTCGTTTTGTTTGCTCTTTTTCGTTTCTTTGATAATAAAATTTGTTTAGATTTTTTTCGAAATGAATTTTGGACTTGGATCTCACAAACAATTAATTCGATTGGTACGTGTGTGTATGTGAATTGAAAGAAGAAGAAAAACTCTAACTGCGCACTGTTTACACTTTTGATGGACATTGATTTCTTAATACATTTTATTTTCTCTCCGAGAAATAAATTTATTATCGATTGATACGGTCAACCCCAAAGCTCTCACTCATTTTTTTTCTCTCGCAAAATCTCGATTTCTAGAAATCCGATTCGTTATCATGAAGAATTTCGCTGTTTCATCACACGTGTGTATGTTTGTTTTGTGATTCTGTTTGCTTGAATTTTACTCAATGAATCACAATGTTTGAAGGCACGTAACTCACGATTATCAACGCAGAATTGGATATACACTTATAAATTGATAAGAAATAAGAGTCACTGTGGCGGAAACTTGAAGGTGTGACCAAAAGGCACAAAATGGTTCAAATTCAAGTACAACTTGAGATTCAATTTGGCGATATGATTACGAAATGTTCCAAATAAGCAAACAAACAGAAGAAAAAAACAGATAAGCAAGTGTTGCAGCGTCACTGGCTGTTTTTCTTTTTTTTCTCTTTATTCTAACAAAACCAGATTATGCTCGTGTTGCACATTTGTTCATTGATCACTTCTGTTTCGAACATCTCCAAGCTGACAAGGTTACCATTATTCTGAACAAATCATAAGCCCACAATTCCACTTGACATGCAATGATCTCAACACCGAATGTTCGTTTGCACACGCCAATAATCAATTCACAAATTCATGGAATTTCCAACCGGAAACCAAATTAAATTTTTGCGATCAAAAGGGATGAATGACTGAACTGAACCGCACAATTATAATGTCGACTTTGAACTAAAAGAAACCATTTTTACTCTTCATTCGAAAAGAATTACCTGTGCTCAACTAAAATATGCGAACAAGCTTAACAGACAGGCGGATAAAGGGAGAGAGAGAAAGCCTGCATTGTGTGCCGATATCGAACGGCCAAGAACTGACAATGATACAAAATGAAAAACAAAGCCATGGAATTCTCGTCTTGCCGTTGTCACACATCCATGTGATGTGTGTTTTTAGTTTGTTATCGTCATGTTGTTATGCATATGAATGAAACTGCCGCGTGCGCCACGGACCCAAAATCTCAATTGGATGAAGCAGCAGCGGCAGCAGCTACGATGGCGACGACAACGGCGTCTTTCAAAGTAAGTTGTTGGACTACATCAATATGATCGACACATTGGTCGTTTTAGTGACATCGCTTATGTTGTCGTATTTTAACGATCAAAGCAAATACCACACATTTATTGCGCGAAGTTCACACGTTGCTCAAACATAGTTTTATTGGTGTTTGTTAAGCGGATCAAAATAGAAAATATTTCGCTTGCCATTCAAAAAATGATGAACAAAACAAAAAAAATTTAAGAGAACAAAAAAACAAAACGAGAATGAAATAAGAAAACAAGAGAAAAAAAAACAATAACAACAACAGCAACAACAACGACCGACACATCGTCACGAGACATGCATTTAAAATGACATCCCATTTGGTTGAGTACGCGCCTTGAGTCACATCGACACCCATCAAAACCATCATTTTTATCGTTTAGTATTCATATTTAGTGTAAGCTCTCGGCTGCTGTTTCGCTAAACGCTCTCACTCGATACACACAGCGAAATATATTCGGAAAACAGACACAAAAAAAAGAGCAGGCAACGCAGTCAACAGACTGAATTTACGAGAAAACACCGACCGAAAATAGATTAAACAAAGAGTATAACAAACCACCAAACAAGTTCAAACAAGTGTATATAGCCAAGCATTTAGCATCGTTGCGTGCTACGGTACGCAATGTGACATTGTAAATGAAACATGTGATACATTTTTGTGCTGTTAAAATGAAACAATCGACACAC
Organism: Sitodiplosis mosellana; assembly: GCF_009176505.1. Classification (NCBI taxonomy): domain Eukaryota; kingdom Metazoa; phylum Arthropoda; class Insecta; order Diptera; family Cecidomyiidae; genus Sitodiplosis; species Sitodiplosis mosellana. The sequence goes on along the minus strand of NW_022601432.1, from coordinate 961,964 downwards.
AATTAATACGATAACGAATCGAGGAGAAGAAGAAAAAGAAAAAGAAGAAGGAGAAGAAAAATGGGCAAAGTAAAATCAAAGTAGCCACAGCTCAAAGTCGTCGTTCAAATAAAAAAAAAAACGAGTATGAATAACGAGCGACGATGGCCACTTGACAATTTATTGTTTCACTATGTATTTTTGACCCTTTAGTCATGGATTTTTTTTTTTGTATCGGAATATGGAGACAAGCAATGTGTTCCTATATCAGGTATCAATGTTCGATAACAATTCGTACTGACGCACGAGTTAAACGTACGACGTACACCACACAATACGGTCACCAAATGATCAAAATCAGTAGCAGACAGTAGAAAATAGCCAATAAATCGATTTGATTGTTCAAATCGAGTGGATTTTTATTCGATCGATTTCCCTACAGATTGATTAGCCCGCAATCCTGTCAAAAATAGCCCGACTATGTTCAAAAAATGGGTGTGCGTGTTCAACGGAATTTTTTTTTCCCTTTTTTCAATTGAAAAGAAATTCATCGGGCGAAAAGATTCCAATAGAACTTTGGTGTTAGTATTTGATTTCATCACAATGGCTTCATATGACATCATCAAGAATTTGGGCTCATGTACATTGTACTCATATTCCCGAATCATTCCGCACTTTGCCATTTCATTTATATTATTCGGCAAGCTAGTTTTTTTTTGCTTCACTTCTGCTATTTCGATGCTGTTATTGTTGTTGCGTTTGCTTTGATTTTTTTCCTCAATGAAATACGATGAGAATCGTAGAGAGTCATAGTCACATGTGCAGCAAGAATTGATGAAAAGTGAGCAAACAGAAAAAAATAACCGCATGCACGTCATCAACGAAACAAAACGTTTTGTTTATTTATACTTTTGCTTAAATTGAAATGTGTACGTGATGCGCTGTTGGTGCTCCTTACTCTCGCGCTCCATCTCGGCTGGGAGTTTTTTTTTTTGGTCTCTTGGCAAATTTTGCAACGGTCTCAAAGTGCAATATCACGTTGGAATGTGTCGTTTCTAATGTCTGATTCCAATATTCATGTCGATATCTTTCCGGCGATTTGATAAATGGTCGTGTCAAACGAAGTGAATAGAGACGCGCAGAAATGTGAAAGATAAACAGAAATGTGTGAAAATGTGAGCATAAAACACATTGCGGGGGATAACATTTGTCTATTCAACGTCATTTTTTGGCATGCGCATAAAGATAAGACCGCGCGGTATGCTGAAAATGTATCGTTTTTCCGCGCATTATTTTTAACTTTTTTATTGCTTGAAGGAAAAATATGCGACGATTCACATCGCAAATCACAGAAAATTGCGCACAATTTGATCTAGCTACTTTCGAGAATTTGAATTACGATTGGCATTTCTTTTTTGTGGTCGCTCTTCTTTTTTCTGCCTGCGCTTCGTTTCTAAACTTTTCAATTTTCATCGAGTATTTTTTTTTTGTGAGTCGTCAGTCAGGTCATTATTACGCGATAGATATAAATCTCACATTGTGCTTTAGTTGTTTTTATATACTATGAAAAAAAAATAATGATGTTTTTTCTTTGTTTTGTTTTTGTTGTTGTTGTTGACGAAATTGTGGGCCAATCCAATCCGGTGGGCAAAACACGCAGATCATATCATACTGAATGACGACAATGTGATAATGTGCTTGTGTGTTGGATGTGTGTTTTTGAGGCGCGTTTTCAGTACAGATACGGAGCGGTGGACACGGGGTATATACTGCGGAATAATTGTTGTCATTATTTGTTTGCTCTGTTTACCAGTGAAAACAAGGAATGCGCGCGCGCCAGAGCTCACGCAAATCAATCAACACATCTCAGAATGAAACGATAGATAGAAAGGAACAACAAAAACTACTCTATGCGTCTTCTTCCTGACATTTCATTTCCCTCTTCGGTCCGCCGATTATCCCGCCAATCAGATGTGCTCTCATTTGCATTGCTTCGAAATCAAAAATAATATATAATTTGTAACTAGTAAACAAACCGAATCATAGAAATGAATTACGATTCAAAATCCTGTGCGAAAGGAGAAAAAAAAAGTAGCAACCGATTTGGAATCTATAGCGAATAAACAAGCACAACAAAAACAGCGAAGAAAACAAACACACACACGAATACAAAGAAGTCCGTGTTGTTGTGCTTTGTTCAGCTGAAAAATGAAACGGACAGTGGCTGAATAATTTGAACTAATGAGAATGCATTTGTATTGGCTATTCACTTTTTTATTAATTTAGAAATCTTTTATTCATAGCAGCTGTGTGAACGAACAAACTGTTGTGCATACGCATCATACAGGGCCACCGATGCATTATCCGCTCACTCACTCTCCACAAACAACACACAACATTCTCCACGAGCACTAGTTTCTTAGTCATTGCTCTGTTTCGCCGGGCACACAGATGTTTGCGATAAAGAGAGCGGGACAGAAAGAGATGGAGACAGATGGTGAGAATGTGACAGAGAGATACAGAGAATGCTGCTTACTCAACGTAATTGAATATTATTCACATTTAATTAATTGTCTCAATTTCAAAAAGGCGACAAATTGTATGTTATTCCTTTTGATGGTGATGCCTGAAATATTGAAGCTCCGTGCATAGTGCACATATGTGCATCAATACGAAATTTTGATTTTTCAATTTATCAGCTCATTTCCAAGAATGTTTGATGATTCTATCACATACAACACCAGATAATGCATATTCAGTTCAATGTGACAAACTAATGACGCGAAAACATCAAGAGTGAGGGAACAAAATGAGAAGAAAAAAAAATTATCCCACATTCATAAACAAATACCTTCGACGAAGCAAAACGATTGAAACGAAAACACAATAAAAAAAAAAACAAACAAACGTATAACGGCAAGAAAAGTGCATAAATAATAAAAATGGATGGAAGCGATCGGCTATCGCAAATCGGGGGAAGAACATCATTTACGTGTATTTGTATTAAGACACAAATAACAATAACAAGAACAACAACAGCAAACGCGACAACAACACCGACAACAACGGCCGCAAAAAGGGGCATGATCCCAAAAATCAGAGGCAAAAACTTGCCTTGACAAGATTGCCATGCACACACACACACATACACCGCAGCCGCAATGTATTTGTCATTATTGTTTTTTAATTTTTTATCGATGTGACTTTGCCATACACCGTGTCGTCGTTCACGCTTATAGGAAACGATCAAAATTATTACTGGGAAATAATTATTACGCGCCTCTTTTCATCGGATCGATCAGTGCACAAGATATGGCCGTGTTGACATTGTGTTTACTTTGTTATGATTCAAAAAAAGAAGAGAAAAAAAAATGCAGCAAAACTTGTTATTTGTCTCTTTATATCAAATCTAAATATTGGTTGCACCGACACCCGCTGCACAATGAGTTAGAAAAGGATGAACGGACGACAAAAAAAAAGCAGGCAACGATTAATTCCATTAGTTCTGGTGTCGGCTATAGAGCATTGGTGAGTATTTTCTCGAGCTGAATATTCAAGAATAGACACATACGTCTCTCTCTCTCTCTCTCTCTCTCTCTCTGTGTGTGTGTGTGTGTGTATGGGACAGAGAGAAGAAAAAAATAGACGTACGTGATTGCAGTAACGAAAATAACTCGTTTCATATGCATTCCAAACTGAGAATGGAATTCCATCGAAGCCTAACATTTTGCTGACTGAGTCGGATAAATCCGAAAATTCCCTGCAAACGATTCACTTTGGCGATAGTTATTTATTTTTTTTTCCACTGAATCGTTTGTTTAGTCTCAGTAACCGTTTATTTTTGTAAATTGAAACGGGTGACCAATCGATGATTCCATTTAATCAATGAATGACCAAGTATTTTCGGGATTGGTCAACTCATTCTTATCATTAGAATCAGACAATTGGACGAAAAAAAGAAAACTAATCAATTTGGCTGCACACATGTACTTCGTTGGATATTTTTCCTTCATTTTTTTTTTCTTCTGTTCTTCGTTTCTCGGTTGAGTGTCATAATCGCACCACTGGCACACAAACATGCAAAACAATGTGCCAGTACCCACACAGAAAGGCTAAAACAGCCAGTTCATGGAGAGAGAAAAAAAGTCGGCAAGATTGTGACGTCAATGCCTGAGATATCAGACGCTTGACGAGAGCGAAACAAACACGTACACACGGACAAAAAAGACTTGGGTCGATTCGTGTGTCGGATAAAGAACACACTCAACATGTAGCCAATCAGAAAACGGCTTGCGCTTCTGTATTGGTGAAATGAGTTGGTTAATGTCGCCATCAGCCCTCTTACTCGCACATTCGTCCGTACTCTCTTTTGCATCGTACAAATATGTTAATTATCTATATGGCTCCGTATGTGCATATGTTTTCTACGGTGTTTGAACCATGAAATGCGAGAGCACTACGTGTCTTTGTGTGCATACTACTCCAGACGCTCTTTCACGTGCGCTCTCTCTCTCTCTCTCTTGCTCGTTTTTCCTCTCTCCCGCGCTCACTTCAGCGCTCTTGCTCCGTGTGATACGTGTTATGCGGTGCGTATAGCTATAGACATAGTGGAATATATGAATGATCTAACGCACAATCACAATCATACGGTGTATCACGCGAGATTGTGTCGCACAAGCGTATTTCGGTTGATTGTGTGTCATACAGTATATATGCATATACACTACTATAGTACATCGGATTTATTTCATTTTTCGTTTCTCCTATGCTTGTCTTTGTCCCATTCACCTTGGAGCGAACGCGCCTTCTTTCTCACACAATTGATACACATACTGAATGTAAACTGTTGTTTTTTTTTCCTTTTCTTTTCTTTCATCGCTTCTTATATCTTTTCGTTCGATTCGAAATCCGTTGTATTGACTCCGTTGGCAATGTTGATTGTTTTGTCTGATTGAAAGAATTAATTGCTGGCAAACAAATGGATCTGTACGAAAATAGCGTATTCTCATTAAATCCATCGATAATATCCCATTTTAAATCGTATTGGACGATTGGAAAAACGTGTAAAAACGAGCTCATTTTTTGGTTCAATAGAATTGCTCAATTTCGTAGTAAGATTGCTACATACAAATGCAATGGCCGTATCCATTGAAACAGTGAATTCAATGTACTGGCTGACGGTTTGGCAATGTGTGCATGCGTGTGTGTGTGTGTGTGTGTGTGTGTGTGTGTGTGTGTGTGCATGTTGATTTGTTGTTGTTTTTTCCTTCGTTCGATTCGTCGCCTCTCATCGGCTTATATACGTATAGATGTTGCCATGGAATGATGTTAGGCTTTAATTCATAGAACTGTAATTCAAAATCTTTATTGTGAAACACACAACTGCACGCGCATGGATTCGCACAAACGTCGAAATATCCGATACTCTCTTCGTCTGAGAAACATATACACACACCACGCATACTATTGAGCTCTACATTTGAGGAGAGAACTCGTCGTATAAACGAGTCATTTTATACTCTCTCTCTCTATCTCTCGCTATATACGTATCGGTTTTTTTTGCGTCTGATCTGTTTCTGTCTGTTTCGTGCACCAGGCGACGACTGTATTCGCCGTCTCATTTATATTGGATACACTGTTGTTGTTGACGTCGTCGACGTCGACGACGTTTTAACAAAATTCGTGTTTGCCCGTTCTCGCGCGTAGCATTTTCTAGTGTGTATAGTCGATTGTCAAATTGTGGACTGCGCAAAACAACGAAAAACGGTCTGTGCGCTGATAAGCAGCACGAGAATTCCTATTAAATCAAACGAAAAATACAAATTCGTGCCAACGACTGACGGTTGTGTGAAGCACTGCCCACCGACGATTACGACTCTCTCGCAGCGCGCGCTATAGTTTCTTTTTCTTCACTCGTTCGTTTCATTCGTATTATTTTTTTCATATTGTGAGTATATATAATTAAAGTGCACATGAAGTTGGTTTTTGACATTCACAATACATTTTTCGAAGCGATAAAAAGAACGTAAAACAATCAGTCAACGTGAAACATTCGAAACGGAAAGGAACAGAAGTACAAACACACAATTTATATATATATATACATCAAATATATGTATAAATATACGAAAAGAAGCGTATAAAAGCGAAGAAAAAAGAAAAAAAAAGGAAATCGAATACATCGCATAAATTTTTTTTCTTCTTCTCATTATCAAATCAAGAAATTGATTTAGAACGCTGAAGTTTATAATCGTGTTAAATAGTGGCTGCTGGTCGATTCAACGAATTACACCACATACAGAGAGCCAAAAGCAAATAAGCAAAAAATCAGAGAAAGCACACACAATCCGCTCCGTTGTGGAAACGAAATTCAGTTTAAAAAATTCGCCAAGTGTTGAAGTCGCATGTTTGAGAGGAGACAAATTTGAGAGCAAAAGAGGCGAAAAGGAAAGCAGCAGCAGCAGCAGTACCAGCACCAGCACCAACCAACCAATATATAGCAGCGAACATATTTGGTTCGACGAGCAGTCACCTTTAGGAAAGGTCATTACATAACCAAATTTTTTTTTCGTTTGTGTGGTGTTCGTTTAACCGAACCGTTACGGGTTGTTTGTGAAGGACATTGCACATAAATAAATTGAACCGAAGAAAAGTGCGGAAAATTTACCAATTTTCAAATTACGTGTTTAACCATTGAAATTCAAAAGCGAAGTGAAAACACATACACAAACGCACGTAGCCTGCCAAACAGTTGAGAGAAAAAAGAGAAGAAAGGAAAAAATAACGCCAACGAAAAAAAAATCGAAATTGAAAGTCAAAGAAAAAAATAAAAGAAATAGTGTTGACAAATTTCATTCATCAAAAAACAACTGAATTGAAAAAATCCGTTGCATCAAGTTGAATACTGTTTATTTGGTGTGGTGTTTTGAATAAGAAGAGAAAAAAAATAAATAGAAATAATAATAAATTGGTTCATTGAAGAAGCAACGAAAGAAAAAATAGTAAAAACGTAAGAGGCGATTGACGAAAGCAGTTCAACAGAACCGAGAATCAAAACCCAAGACACATCAAAATCAATCGCGTACAAACCAGAAAGAAGTGTAAAACGTATATATACAACATATATATCTACGCATAACAAACGAAACGAAAACGAAGAAGATACAAATTAAAAATAAATCACACAGTCAGACTAACAGAGGAGCAAAATGGGTACAAAAAAGGCTGATGCAAAATCGCAACAAATCCGCGATGAATGTCAAGAATTAATATTGACCGATGAACACATGCAAGAGCTGATGAAACGTGTCATTTTCGAAATTGAACGCGGTCTGAGTGCAAAAACACACAATGAAGCCGATATCAAATGTTTTACCACATATGTTCAGGATTTGCCAAATGGCAGTGAATGCGGCAAATTTTTGGCATTAGATTTGGGCGGTACAAATTTCCGTGTGCTCATTATTCATTTAAATGGTGAAAATGAATTTAAAATGCAATCGAAAATCTATGCGGTGCCACAGAGTATAATGTTGGGCAAGGGCGAAGAGCTATTCGATCACATTGCCGAGTGTTTGGCCAATTTTATGAAAGAGAACAATGTGTACAGTGAACGTTTGCCATTAGGATTCACATTCTCATTTCCATTGCGGCAGCTTGGCTTAACGCGCGGCCTCCTATCACAGTGGACAAAAGGTTTTGCGTGTTCGGGCGTTGTTGGTGAAGATGTTGTACAATTATTGAAAGATGGCATCGCACGCCGTGGTGACGTGCAAATCGATGTGTGTGCCATTTTAAACGACACAACCGGCACACTGATGTCATGTGCATGGAAAAATCATAACTGTCGAATTGGTTTGATCGTTGGCACCGGCAGTAATGCCTGTTACGTTGAAAAGGTTGAAAATTGCGGCCTCTTCGATGGTACTTCCAAAAAAGATCATGTCATTGTTAACACCGAATGGGGAGCGTTCGGTGACAATGGTGCATTGGACTTTGTACGAACACAATACGACAGAGAAATTGACGAGCACAGCATAAATCGAGGTCGACAAATCCAAGAGAAAATGATTTCGGGCATGTATATGGGCGAATTGGTGCGACTGGCATTGGTTCGATTCACCAAAGAGGGCCTATTGTTCAGTGGCCAAAGTACAGAAATGTTAAATACCCGAGGCCGTTTCTTCACAAAATTCGTGTCCGAAATTGAAAGCGACAAACCCGGCAGCTATATGTATTGTCGCCAAGTGTTGGAAGAATTGGGCTTGGATCATGCCACCGACGAAGATTGTGAAAATGTTCGCTATATTTGCCAGTGTGTTTCAACCCGGGCTGCTCACTTAGTGTCAGCCGGCATTGCTGCATTGATCGATCGAATGGATGAGAAAAGTGTTGTGGTTGGCATCGATGGTTCGGTGTATCGTTTCCATCCAAAATTTCATGATCTAATGACAGCGAAAATTCGTGAGCTCATTAAACCGGATATCAAATTCGAACTTATGCTATCAGAAGATGGTTCGGGACGTGGTGCTGCGCTGGTAGCAGCCGTTGCGTGTAGAGAGGAAGGCCGGTTGCAGTAATACAATTTATACGCATACTATACTATTATAATAAATAATTATTATTGTTTAAATAAATAGAAAAAGAAGAAAAAAAAAACAAACAAACAAAAAACCTATTGTAGGAAATTAATTATTGATTTATGAGACAGAGAGATTTACAAAGTAACTTGAGAGAGAAATGAAATCAATAATCGAAATATAAAAAAATATTCAAAAAAAAATGAACAAAAAAATATAACACAAAATCAATACGAAAACTTAGGAAAAAATGAGATAAACTTTGCGCGTAAAATTCATGCAAAATACAAAATCATATACATATAATATGTAGAGCAATCAGTAAGGAATGAGAAAAAAATCAATCAATCTTGTTTTGAAAAGGCAAACACCACACTCAAAAAAATCCTATTAGTATACACACAACAACAAAAGCAAAGCAAAGCAAAGCAAACAGAAACACACAAAGCATAGAAATGAAAAGAGAATGATGAAAAAAGAAAACATCAAGTGAAATGATCATGAAAATGCAAGCTAAGAATAAATATATACATATAATTAGGTCGCAGACTTGAAGTTCTATTTGAAAATGATAGACGCATGAAATGAAACGCAAACTTCAAACTCAATACACATATAGAATTTCTGCAAAAACAACAAATCGAAGAGAACACATTTTCAACAACAATAAACAAAGATTTAAATGAAATAATTAAAGAAAAAGAATAAAATGAATTTAGACATATTTTACTATAATATTATTACAATTTTTTTTTTGTTTTTATATATATAACAGAGAAATAAAAAAAAAAACAAAGTATGAAAGAATGAAACTCTAAATTAAACTATATTCAATGTATGTCAAATTGTAAAACCTAAATGAAATTGTGCTTCGAAATTAAATAAAGTTGAGCAATTTGTTGGAATTATTTTAAAAACAAAACCAAAATTTATTTCTTGCTTTTTTTTACAATTTGGCTATGAGAGAATAAGTTTCACTCATCAGAATACTTGAACTGAATGGAGGTGAGAGCCGAGGAAAGACAGCCGTAAAACATATTTATTGATATGGCGTTCATTGGATTTGACGCGGTTTTTGCCGCTATTGTTGTTGCTAAGTTATTTGCAGTGCACGAAGCAAATTTTTGGAATTGTGTCTTGTTTTGTTCCCCCTTAGGTTTTGTGCCTCTGGCGCATATCATTCAAAATATGCGACTAGATTAGCCAAAAAGAGACATGACTTCGGCTGCTTGTGTGCAACCAATACCACACACAGAAAAATGGAGGCAAATTCAAACTCTTTCTATTTTTTTTCTTCTTTGGAATCCGGTGTGAACCAACTAGTTGCTATGGACAATAAACTCGCAACATGTGTACGGCTGTATAAATACAACGCAGTAACGACATAGAGGTAAATAAATACTGGTGCAGCAACAGAGAGCAAACCCGAACATAGTCCGAGAGAGAGAGAGAGGGAAAAGGAGATGGAGAAAGAGAGAAAGAGGGAGAGAGAAATATGTACACCAAAGTGACAACGAACGAAACAGAAACAAACAGCGAGCGCATAAATGTATTCATATTTAAAAGTCATAAGGCGACAACTAATTGAATAGTCATTACAAAGTTGTAATTGATCATATACCAATAAGCAATATCGATAAAGAGAGGCAAGCGATAAATAAGTGTATATGTTTGAATAGACTCAAGCGAAAACATTCCATGTGACGACTGTGTTTCATATATCGAATTGCTTAGGAGAAATAAATGAAGAAGAAGAAGAAGAAGAAGAGAGAGAGAGAGAGAGAGAGAGAGTGAGAGAGAGAGAAATAAACAACGTTGACAAAAATACGAATATTCAGACAACTTCGTGCACACATACAAGTAAATTATGCAACAGCTATGCGATATGTGTCGTTAAGTGGCATGCGAAACCTGTCTTATTGCTCATTTGATTAACTATTTCTCCAGGAATTGCCATTGCTATTTGGTGCTCGGATTTCTCTCTCTCCCTCTCTCTCTCTCCCTCTATTCACTCTATGTATACCTTGCCACACTTCTTTGTCGCCCCAGTCAAGAGAATCGATATCGACAATAGATCCATTTGACCGCAAGCCACACCGACACGAATTGAGATCGCTGGCGCTTCCAAAACATGCATGAAAACAATATTTTTTTGTCGCGTTCTCTCTCCTTCTATCTCTTTCATCGCCTGATTTCATGTGCTAAAAAGACACTGTGAGCGAACAAAATTGGAAGCACGGCCATTCAACAGCTTCGGAACGAAAAGAAAATTCCGAACTTTAAATAAAAGCGAATCAACAACGGTCAACAAAATGATAATAAATTGATCATTGAACGAAATCAAAGTTAATGATGTCAATTGATAGCGTTTCTTTTCTTGGATGAACACGAATCCCGCTCCCCTGCTCTCTCTCTCTCTCTCTCTCTCTCTCTCTCTTTCTCTGTGTCTTCGCTTCTCGCTTGTATCGAAAATAGCATCAACAGAAATGAATTTGCGCGAAATTTCTACAATTAGAATGAAATAATTTTATATTTTGATTGTTCGCAATAATTCATTTGATTTTAATGCACATATACGTGGGTTTGTATGTGTGTGTGTCACAAATTCGCTCGCATTATATTCTATTCTTTAATTATCAGGTTTTAGTTTTTGCCTCCAAAGGACTTTCTTCTTCGACATTTGTATCATCATTTCATTCCGTCACACCGTCATTTCGCATATTCGCACTTTATCTTCGGCTTTTAAATGTGTTCATTTAGGATGTTTTCATCTCCCTGTTGTTCTCACACATTTCGGGCTATTACCACTTGGAGGTGTACTATACAAACAAAATTTGAAGCAAAAAAAAATGAGCGAAAATCATTTTACACTTTTATTGGTCAATATTCCCTAAGTTTGTTCTGTTTTGTGTAATTAAAGCCCCACATGATTACGATTTGTGCACACATATTAAATTTGCCTTATTATTGCTGAAGCAGTAAACGGTTTTTAATTGAAGAACAAAAAAGATGATGGAAAAAGCAATGAAAAACTCCAATTAATTTTCGCATTGTCATCGCAATCAAGAAGTCGAATATGAAATACAGTGTGAATCGAAATGATTTGCCCTTCAAAAAATTCATCGGTGTCTGCCACACTCTAGTGTTATTGATTTTTTGGTTTTGCAAATTTATTATTTCCTTACAGTCATTGCACTGAACTCGTAATAATTATTGAGATCTGTGTGTATACGCAAGGGCCGAAGAAACAAAATTATGACGGTATGATTATTTTGAGATGTGAAATAGACATAGAGAGAGAGAGAGAGATAGACAGACAGACAGACAGAATCGAATTGTGAAGTGCAGGAAGTGATCAAGATCAATCGATTCCGGATTGCTTCGAGTCATATGTTTTGTTTCTCGCTCTTTTTTTCATCGTTTCCTAGATGAATTGATTCTCTCTTCACACGAGCTCTACATTTGAATAGTTTAGTTTTGTTTCTCTTTTTGTGTGTATGTAATTCTGTTTGTTTTTTTTTCGTTTGTCATGCATCATTTTCGAAACGACAACAAAACGTATCTATCGAGTTGGTGTCGTTAATTTTTTTTCCCTTCGTGTTCATTGGTTCGTTCCTTCTTTTACTCTCTGTCGTTTGGGCTAAATGTCTGTAGCAATATTTCTGAACACATGACATTGGGCCGTAGGACGAGCGCGAGCGCAAACAACAATAGGGCAAAGAAGAAATACCAGAAAATGAAGCGCAAACAATGTAACAAAACAAATCTGCAGTATACAATATACCGATTGTAAAATTTCGATTACATGTAGGAGATGCGCACAACACCAAAGGCCCAACAAGCACTTGCCCTGCGAAATGTGGCGCAAAATATCCAACGATGCTTTGCATAAATACTTTTACCCATGACTCGCAAAATCAAGTTGGATAGGATTTTTCACAGGCTGGATTATTTCAGTGCGTGATATGAGGAAGAGATTACAATAGAAAAAGAATCGATGCGCTGAGATCATCGCTTACCGAATGTATCAATAAAATGCATTCGATCATCATTGAATACCGTATATACAGGTATGGTGAAAGTGTTTGTTGGGCATTCTTGTTGTTCGCAATTTAGCTGATTTTCTCTTGGTCGTTTTGGGCCATTCGTTTTATTCGATCAATGAACGCAAACGCAACTCAAATAGAAAATAATTTGATACAAGCTTCATTTATAATTCACCCTCTCTATGCCTCTCTCTCTATATTTTTGTTGCTCCATCGTGTTTGTTTCCGATGCATGATCTTCTATAATAATTAAATAGATAAGAAATAATATGGCCATAATTAAGATAACCTTTCGCATTTGGAAAATTACGAAAGATGTGTACAGGAGAGGAGATCCATCCACAAATTAGAATATATATTGACTGAGCAAACATTCTTTGCAAATGAATTGCAGGCAATTAAAGTTTCGAACCGAGCGAGAATAAGCAAACGCATGAATTATTCACACCATATTCTTAGATTAATCAAAATATGTGCAGAATAAGCGAATGACAACGACAATAAAATTAATGGTTTGGAGCGAAAATGTAATACAGAAAAGTTGGGCGGAAAAATGTCGATGATGAATGAGCGGAAAAGAGATAGCTATATAGCTAACTGTATAGTAAACTATAGTGAACTATATAGCTATCCTTTTTCATTTGACATTTTTCCGCTTAACTTTTCTGTATTACATTTTCGCTCCAAACCATTCATATGATCGCTCTTTTATTGATACTTAAAAAGAAAATATAGCCTACAAAGGCACACACATACGCACGCAAACACTCATACCATTCTCAAACGTCAACATGATAACTATTCCCAAAAAAAATTAATATACAATTGTACGAAATGAACGAATTGAAGCGATATATATATATATATATGGGCAAATGTCGTGAAAAAGCAAACAAGCAGGAGAAGAGAAAAAAGAGTCGAAATGAAATGAGAAAAAAGAGAAGAATAACAGAAGCAAAAATTCGCGCCAGAAAAAGAAATATTTCACATTCACATGTTTTAAAATTCTAATTGGAGTCATTGTAATGAGCGCGCGCCTTTATCAATTCGGAATATTTTAAGTCTTGTGATTATTCGTACGTTGTACGACTGCTCAGTAACCCGTCTCTGTCCAATTTTAGTCAACTAATTCAGGTTCGTACTGAGCCCCTATTTTCATACATTTACGAACGATTGAATAACGAAAACGAGATAGCCCGGCTACAAGCGAAAAGAAAAAAATAAAATAAAATAGTAGCGCCACAATCAATCTATTACTACTATCTATTGCCTGCAATTCATACGTACGTCTTTCATCACAATATCTTATTTTGACTCTCTATCTCTCTCTCTCTCTCCATCTACCCTCCACCCTCGCCCTGTCTCTCACCCACTCTCTCTCACTCTCTCTCTCTCTCTGTATGTAATTCAATTTAAAATGATGAGATCTATTTAATAGGAATCAACAATAAATGAATTCCCTTACATAATTCAACCACTGCGAAACATACCAAGCACACATTCAACATTGGAAATAATTATATATAACAAATAGAAATATATGCGGTAGCGATATAATTTGGATATCGATATTGATATTGAGTGTGTATGACGTGAGCAACACACGAAGTGAGAAAAATATGTGACAAAAGAAGAAAGAAAAAAGAGACGCGCATTATTCATATCGGTTGTCCGTGTGTTTGGACCCACCATATCAATGATAAATCGTTGTTTTTGTTCTTTCTATTGTACTTACGTATCGGTCAAAACGCCTGAATTTACTGACGATTCACGATTCAATTTCTGGCGTTGGAATTTCTCGAAAAGTTCACCACCGCCACCGTTACCGCCTGCATCACTACTATTCATCGGTCCCGTTTTATTAATGTTACTAAAATTAGAAGAAAAAAAAAAATTCCAAAATTAAAATTTCTCAAATGATTTGCAGGTTTTCTTGTTTTGCTTTCGTCTTAAAATAAACCATTGGCCCGATTTGGGTTGCAATTTTTCTATTTAAACATTATTTGCCAATTTAAAGTGGTCGGTTTTTTTTCGTTTTCTTCTCGTAAATTGATTTCAATTTCATTCAATTTAAATTGGTTAATGTTACGAACACACACCTTCGATTCGTGTTCGCCGTTGGTATTTCGAACGCTGCTTCCTTTGGCACTTGCATTTGAGTGGATTGTGGCGGACTTTGCACCTGATTTGTTGTTTGCTGTTGCTGAATTTGACTTTGCGTCGGAATAATCACTTTATCCGTAAGCGAATCACGTCGTGAACTTTTTGCCGTTGATGTTGCGGTACCTGGACTGTCACGACCACCCGAATTACTAGTTGCACTGTCCAATTGCTGGTTATTAATCATTGAATTTTGCTAAAAAAAAATTGGATGCATTTTTCAAATTAATACACAAATACTTTCTTTTTATTAATATTTAAAGAAAAAAATGTATGATAATAAAAACCTTCGGTGGTTCCGGTGACTTTGATTGAACAGATGCAGTCTCTTGAATTGCTGGAAGGGCCTATATCGAAAAAATTCAATTTAAATTCAGAAAAAAAACTCAATTAACTCAACACCATGACACGTACCTGATTGAAATCATTATAATTTGAACTGATAAATACGTCGCTGTCATTTTCAAACAATCGATCTACACTGGATGTCATCAATTTTCCTGAACTAGGCTTGATACCAGTCAAATGAAAACTGGCAAAACTTGATCTGTGAATAAATGAGAAACATTTTACATTAATCAGTTCAATGTTGTTATTTAAATAAATGCCAAATGCATTTGTGTGTGTGTTTGTGTGGCAATTAAGGATACCTTGACATTGGATTTCCTTCAATCGCACGGGCAAATGTTGGATCTATAAGGGAAAAAAAAGTAGTTGAATAAAATATTAAATTAGAAAATTGATACAAAATTGAAAAAAACATTTTAAAAAACGGTGTAGACAAAAAACTATAATTAAAAATAAAAAAATTCGAATGGAAATTACATTTTTGACCACTTTTTAATTCATTGGTTTCAAATTGTTTATAGAGTTTATTAATTTTCTGAGACAAATAATGTCCCAATATGAAACCGAATTGAACTTGAATGAAAACCAAAGAATAAAAAACAAAAACAAAAACGTCAAAATCGAAATTATTTAAAAGAAAACTCACTTAATCCGAAAGTGAGTCCATCTAATGTTGGTAGAAGCGATCGTGTCATAATATCCGCTGCGCTGCGTGGTCGTGTAAATGGCATCACTGAATGTGGAAATGTTTTTG
The DNA here is from genome assembly GCF_009176505.1 of Sitodiplosis mosellana. Classification (NCBI taxonomy): domain Eukaryota; kingdom Metazoa; phylum Arthropoda; class Insecta; order Diptera; family Cecidomyiidae; genus Sitodiplosis; species Sitodiplosis mosellana. The sequence goes on along the minus strand of NW_022601432.1, from coordinate 946,098 downwards.
GCTGAAAATAAAATGCAAAGATTTTGTCGAATTTTTTCACATTATGTTTAACTTATAATTTAAAATTATTTATTTTCAATGGTTGAATTTTTCTTCAATTTTGATTTTTTTCTTTCTTTTTTTCCAATTTTTAAATTTATTTGCAATTATTTCTATTCTGTTACTTCTTGTAATTGTAATCATCAAATAAATACAAAATATGTATTAATTTATGGTTTTCTTTTTTGCAATAGCTCACCTTGATAGGAGTAATAAGCATGTGTTCAGTCCATGATGTTTCCAATGATGGTCGTTCAAGTCGTTCCACGTCAACATTCAATGTTTTCTGTTCGAATGGAACTGAGAATGTTTCGGATGGGATGCTTTGTAGCCAGCTAAGCAATGACAGATCGGAATCGCTAAAACCAACTGAGCCATCGAGCAGTCTTGAAAAAGTCATTTCTTGTTGTGAGCATTCGGGCGAACCGGTTGCTTTTGCTTGACAATAGCCCACACATGATTCATACAGCACTCCTTTTATGACTAGTTGTCTGCAATGAAAACAGAAGCATTAAATTTTAGAGAGAAAAAATGCGATGCGATAATAAATCGACACAAGACTTACATTAAGCGATCATTTTTTGCTGCTGAGATGGCCTGTGACTTTTTGTCGCCGGGCAAGAATTTCTCCACCAATGGGAATACATCACGGAAGCATTGAACACGAGCTTTACTGGGATTCCAATCGCGATACTGCAAATGATCGGCCAGTCGTGGCAATGTTAACAGCAAACACAGTGCGGAGTATTCGTCTTTGCTCGGTGCAAGCTTTTCTAATTCACTTAAAATCTGTACGACTTCTTCGACAGCACCTTCAACGGAATTCATACCCTGATTGGCCGCCGTCATTGCACCACCCGCTTCCGATTTGATACACAACAGTTCAATGTATTTGTGCTTTAAAATTGAATAACGAAACTGTTTCATGCCGAAGGCTTGAAGCGCCTCCAGCGGTTGAATGAATTCGATGACATCGTCCCATTGGCCGTCGAGAATGAGTTGCCGTAAAAAGAGCACATCGTCTGAGTATTGACCGTTGATGACACCTGTTTCCCGTTCCAAGCTTAATTGCGATATGTGCAGCTCACGATTATGCAGAAATTCCAATGTCAACCGCACAACATCCTCCTCGCGCAGCGCTAGTCGTGCTGACGGCATCACGTATCGAATGTTCAATCTGGAACACAAACAAACGAACAAATTCATTAGAAATCGATTCAAATTTTGAATTCCCCGAAAAATGATTTGTGTAAAAGTTTCAGAGAAAAACATAGTAATAAAAAAGCAACGATTGTTTTTAAAAATCAGAAGCATTTGGGGAAAAAAACGGTTTGCTGACTAAAGACACCGATGCAGTTCACATTTATGCTCATTGTGCACAAACAATTTTGAGAGGACAATTGTTCTGAGAACAAAGTTGAAATGCGAATCCATTAGAAAAATTGTGATTGTTATTATACCGGACGCAGTGGCTCGAAACATCTTATGCATTTTTATTTTTCCCTAGCGACCATTTTCGAGCCCACAATTTAATTTATGCGCTGCGTACGAAAACAAACAAAAAACATCTATAATTCATTCTTTCAAATGCATGTTCTGCTCACTTGACAACGGGAACGCATAAAATCGTCGGGAATATTTGCCGTTCCAGTTACAAATGCGGCAAACCAAATTGTGGCTTAGGCCTCATTAAGTTTCTGGTGGATGATTGACGTCGGTGAAGAAAGAAAAAACCGACCAAAATCCACACAAACAACAACAATGTGCAAATAAAATTGACTATAATTTGAAAATGTATCACAAACAACTGTAATATGTGCGAATGCCGATCCATTTCGCAAATTTGCTCACTGATTCATGTTTTTTTTTTATTTCTCAGTTGAGATGAAAGTAGCGGGATGGAAAGAGAGAGAGAGAGAGAGAGCGAGAATAAAATTTGCTCTCATGAAAAAGCAGCATCAATTTGCGTGGCTATTTGGCTTGTTGTTGTTGCTGCTTTTTTTTCTTCTGCTTTTCTATTCCTCTCAACAACGATGATGGCTATGTGTAATTTGATGAAACCAACATTTTTGCATTTCATTTTGTGCATTTCTGCACTGAGGCTTTTTTAATGTGCCATGAGAAACTCGTCAAGCATTAAATAATTTTGATTCTCGCTTCAATTGCATCGAATCAGAGTGAAAATTCAGTTTTAAATTTAAAACAAAACAAAAAACAACGACAAAATGGTTGGTTGTGCCGTTTTTTTTACGTTATTATTGTTGAGCGCCGGCAACACATGTGAAAATATGACAAAAATAATGTGTTTTTGCGTCAATCACCCATGCGAGACAGACTCAATTGAGATATATTCTCAACTGAATCATCGAAATCGATTTGAAACGGGACATTTTCATAAATTTCACAACACAATACATAACTTTACGGCCGAAATAAATGGTCGAAATGTAGTTTGCATGCCGATTATTATCGTTTCTAACGGCGCAGCCACCACAATAACATCGCTATGCTGAAGTTTCGGAAAGTTGAATTTTATTGTTGTATATACAGTCATGGAAATTTAATTAGGACCGGCATTGAAATTTCAGTTTTTTCCCATTAATTCTGTTATTTTACAAAAAAATATTCATGAAATGATGTTTATGAGAATATTTGAAGTTTTTATAAATGGACTAGACTATCAATTTCATTATTTTCGGTAATGGATATCATTTATTGATGAAATTGCCCAAAAACTGCGGGAAAAATAATTAAGACCTTCCATACAAAAAATGACAAAATTTTTCGAAAAATCGGAAAATTTATCATTTGTTTGACAAAATTCACTCCACCGATGGTCATATTTAATTGAAATACATTTTTTCCACATTACCATTTAATAGATTTC
>NW_022601432.1:874768-942772 GCF_009176505.1 Sitodiplosis mosellana | reverse complement strand
GAAATCTATTAAATGGTAATGTGGAAAAAATGTATTTCAATTAAATACGACCATCGGTGGAGTGAATTTGGTCAAACAAATGATAAATTTTCCGATTTTTCGAAAAATTTTGTCATTTTTTGTATGGAAGGTCTTAATTATTTTTCCCGCAGTTTTTGAGCAATTTCATCAATAAATGATATCCATTACCTAAAATAATGAAATTGATAGTCTAGTCCATTTATAAAAACTTCAAATATTCTCATAAACATCATTTCATGAATATTTTTTCGTAAAATAACAGAATTAATGGGAAAAAACTGAAATTTCAATTTCCTAATTAAATTTCCATGACTGTATGTGTGTCTGGGTATGTGCTTGTATGTGTGTGTGTGTGTCGACGGGTGGAAGCAATTCCGTATTTCTGTACTGAAACTATAGAAATGTATGTTCATCATTCTGGCCCTCTACAACTGTTTTTGAGAACTAACATCGGCATTTTTTTAAGTAATACGTTCTTTCATTTGTTTGGCTATAATTTCTATTATATTCGATTTGGTTACCGATATGTGATTTTTACGTTTAAATAAGTTATTTAAAATAAATCTGAATACATTTGAAATTTGCTGCCCCTTTTATAACTCATTGATTTCAGTCCTAAAAATCAGTTAATTTTCACTAGTTGCTATCTTGTTTTGTAAACAATGTGTACAACATGAACTGTCAACGGCTGACAAGTGTCGTGTATTGAATATGACAGAATGCTTCAAAATTAAGTCGATAGAGGGCCAGAAGTTCGAACTGTCGCTTCCACCCGTCGGTGTGTGTGTTATGCTCGAAATGAAATTCCAACATTTAATTAAATTTCAAATAAACCGAGACGAAAAATGCAATTTTCGTCTTCATTTTTGCCATCACCAAGGCAAATGATGAGAGCATATTTCGGAAGCGTTGCTCGCCTGATAGTGTCGACGCTTCTTCATTCCTCTTTCTCTCTCTCTCTCTCTCTCTCTCTCTCTCTCTCTTCAGATCCATATGCATATTTTAGTTCTTAGATGATCTTTTCCAACATCATCTTTTTTTGTTGTCTGATTGTAGTGCGCCGCAAAGCATAAAGTTGACAGTCGGTTATTCACCCTCTGTGTGTCAGTTGGAAAAACAGCGCCAAAAGGAAATGAAGGAACAAAAAAGGAACAAAAAGAAGCAGCGACAGCGACAGCAACAGCACTAAGGCATATCACACCAAATGAATGAAAAACCCATTTCCATTCTTGATTGTGCGACGTATTACCATTTGAAATAGCTTCCTTTCATAGCATGATTGCATGCGTACACACTGTATATGCTGTGTATTTCAGTGTTTTTTTCCCGAACTCGGATCCGCCACCGCTTTCTTTCTTCCTCTCTCTCTCTCTCTCTCTCTCTCTCTCTCTCTCTCTCTCTCTCTCTCTCTCTCTCTCTCTCGCTCTCTCAGTCAACTCTTTTCCCTCGCTTGTTCGAATGGATTAAAGGAAACGTTCCGATTTAATGCATCTGATGAATGATTTAGTATGTAAATAACGAATAAATTGTTTGCATGCTTTTGAAATTTGGAGCCATTACATTTTGATTAGTGGGTCAATAAACGTGTTGAGGGGTGTTGCACACATTCACGCACACTTTCATTTCATTCGCATTCGCATTTTGCATGAGCGAAAAAGCCATTCACGGATAATGCGGTGCTGGAATCTATTTATAATGCATACATCTTGACGATTAATACGCTCGTCAGAATGCAATTCGTCTTGATCTTCGGCGTCAAATGCAGAATGAACGTAAACATTTTATTTTCCCGAAAACACTTTTATATCGTTCGTATATGCCGCAACAGAATTGTAAAAAAAATTCCCATTTTTTATGCATTGAAAATGCTGCTACAGAAAATCCGTGCACACAAACACACACATAAAACAATATTAAAACAGCTCTGATTCATAAAGTAAGAAAATGTTTATGGATGTGCAAACACCAACCATAAAATGCTATTTCGGTTTGCACCAAAACTATTTTCGCCGAAAATCTTCTGGCTGAACGGATCATTGAGAACAACAAAAAACTAGCGAAATAGTAGCGATTGAATTATACTCTGGTAAGACGTGTGAGTCGCATTACCAAAGTCACACTATGACGGAGAAGTGAACAACGGAATTTTTGATGAATCCAAACGCATTCGTATGGAACGGAACAACAACAAAAAATCAGCATCGTGATCAACTTCAGCTTAAAAACACTGTGATTTTGCTGGCAAATCGAAAGATAAGCCATGTTCAACAAACATTCAACCGAAAATTCCAATTCAACAAGACACTATACTAACTGATAATCCTCTAATGGCGTTTCTGTTTGTTTGTTTCCTTCTTTCTCGTCTGCAAAAACCATACGCGTCGTCTGTGAAAATGATGAGCGAAATCAACTGACAGTTTCAATAAAATTCTCACAATGTATGCTTTGTTGTTGTTCATTTCTTCTTTTTCTTTCTTGTTGTTACTTCGCTGTTTTCAGCTATAGCTGAACGAAACAATTCCCATTTTATTCGTTTATGACATTCAATTTTTGTTTGTTCGTGTGAGCCGGGAATGACAGTCAGAAGGGGCAGAGAGTTTTGAATTTTTTTTTAATTAAATATTAACGAAGAACCACCAAACTCCAGGGAGATTCAATGTATAGTCTTATTTTTTTTGCTGCTTTAAAGTTGATTCGGTTAGCATTTCCTCTACACATATGAAAATCCATTTCGATGGGTAATAATTCACTTGGAGAAATGCTCACGTATCCATCGCATTTCGTGTGTATGCTACACCTGGGCAAATGGTGAGAAACAACCTTCGTATTGATTCATGACAAGATGGCCATATTTTTCATCATTAGAATGCTATTTTTCTTTTCCTCTCCCTCTTTCTTTCTCCTTCTTTTTTTTCTCCCTCCAACTCTAGCTCTCTTGAAATATTAATTCCCCGGCGATAAGAATACATGGTCGAAACCGCACACTTCTCCGAACAAGATAAATGGAAACGAGACGAAAACAAGAAGCGGGAACACGCCATCGAGAAAAACCACTCATGCCAATTAAAAAGAGAACAAATCGACTTCAAAATTATATTTGAAATAATTGGCTGGGTGTTTGTGTTGTTTAACTTATTATGTTTGGCTTTTGTTCGTGTGCTTAAGCGGCAGATGAGTCACGCACACGTGCTCATGTGAATGCAAATAAGCCATTCGTTTTCTGTCTTTTTGTGTCTTCCATTCATGGCAGAGGCCGAATTAAGAGCTTGGAACGTGATAAGGTAATCGTTCAAATGAACAAAACGATATACGATGAATGATTGTATAGAGTGAGAAATTCGTTCTTCTTCTTTCGTACTGTATTTCGAATACTGTAGTATTCACATTCCAAAACATCAATGAAGTCTAGTCGACAATTTTGATTTTACACGGGTTTTGTCATATGTCCTGTTTTCGTATCGCATTTTATTCCGGTTCTATAAAGAATCTGTCGCATTTGGAGACTAAAGAATTGGAATATCATTGCTGATCACTCAATTTGAAAAATGTATTAAATATCTACGAAAAAACTATCAAACTGTAGGGAGATTCAGTGTTTACATTCCCATCTGAAGAAGTTGCCGGTAGATCATTGATAACGTAGAGAATACACTTCTTGCACATATCGAAGCATCAACGAGTGAAAGCAGAGTGTTGCGTTGAAATTAAATAGCGATAATCGAAATTTTATCGTTGAGCATTTTTCATTATCGTTTTTGGTTCAAAGTACGAGACGCGATTAATGCGCCAACTATATATAGTTTTATAGCTACAACAATTATATATACCGCCGTCGAATATTGCGAATATGATTGCATCGCTATTTATAGGCATAACTGTTGTACCGGTACCAACTCGAACGGTATGCTATTCGGGGCGAAAATATATATATATGTATTTATCGTATTTTCGGAGTTTATTGTAACGCATGACCTGTGCACAGTTCAGTTTCCAATGGATACCGTCGGCCAACAAACAATGACCGCTTAGGTATATGATCTTTGATGGTTGAGTGTGTGTATATAGTGCCATTGCTGAGAATAAGTTTTAGATGAATTCACCTCACCGGTGAAACATTGGAAGAGAAAAATCACTAATCACAAATGTGAAAGTTTGGATCAATTAAAAAGATAAAAAGAATTACATTGGTAATCCCGAACTTTTCCGTACCGTTGACCTGCGTTGTCCGTAGGTACTTTTGGTTATTTTTTGTGAATTTTCTTGAGATAAAGGCAGTGAAAATATAATGATGAAAATAAAGTGAAAAATCGGTCACTTTAACTAAAACTTCGACATTTTTGTATGAGAGGTACCCGTAAACCGATTCTTATTGGCTTTAAACTTTCTGAGGTTTCATTTTTTGGAGAAAAAATAAGATTCTGAAAGTTTCATGTTGATCGCATTTGCAGAAGTTTGGTTTTTGGCCCTCAATTTTTTCCAAGAAAATTTCGACAAAAATTGAGGACAAAAAATCAAATTTCTGCAAATGCGATCAACATGAAACTTTCAGAATCTTATTTTTTTTCCAAAGAATGAAACCTCAGAAAGTTTGAAACCAATTCAGATTCGATTAACGGGTACCTCCCATACAAAAGTGTCAATTTTTTGAGGTTTTTCTTAGGGCAAGTACCCCAGGGTCAAATCGAAAATGGCTCATCTTCGAATTTAAATCAAGTTTTTCGGATACAAAACTTTTGACACTTTCAGATTTTGATTATCTCAATTATTTTTTGAGTTATCGTGTTAACAAACACCAACGACAACAACGACGGCACACGAACGGAAAAGTGTCTCAAAAAGTTTTCTACGCGTTTCATGAGTTTTTATGATGATCTAAACCAATTTTGCGAAAAAAGTTTTCGGGACCAATTCCTATACTTTCCCTTGACACGGTGTGTACGAAAAAGTAATTTTGATCGCACCGAGTGTGGGTTTGACTCATGCGACGCTGTCAATTTAGAAGCAGAATGAAATTTCGGTTTTCTTCGTAATCCAATTTGAATTTTCTTTATCACTTTTCTATTATTGACCTTTGTTTCGACGTTGATTCAATCGGTTCGTTGCGATTTGTGCTCATTATTTTTGTGAGCACGCTTCACCGAGTTGTTGGACCAAGACGCATCGAGGTTGCCTCGAAGCGTTGTCTATTCAGCGTCGATGACTGGAGGTTAAAGAAAATATAATGTTCCTTATCGATAAAACCGATTGAAGACATGTACGACGAAAGCCCTGAATCGGTTGAAGCGATCAAAGAACGATGAGCTCATAATCTAATCATTGCCTTCATACATGTATTGATTAAAAATCGCCTATCACTTTGAAATGCATGCATTGTTCGCACGGCATGGTTATGACAGAATGGCAAAGGAGCCAGAAGTGCAGACGGACGGCGAGGTGTTGTGTGTGCATGCTCGATAATGTTATTGACCACTACTGTCGATGATAATAGTCAAGTTTACGTTTGCAACACATGGGTTTTACATGAGAGTAAGGCTCAATAGATGCACTTGAGAGGCGTAATTGTATTTTTCGATTTTCTTTTTTTTTCACAAAACATCATCGCTTTACAGAAGGCGAGAGTTGAGTTGCTCTCTATCGCTCTCATCTGTCTTTTGCTCTCTCACACTCTTGCAACAGCCGACCAAAAACGAATGACGATCAATGAGATTGGTCTTAATTGGTTGTAGAATTCATGCATTTTGCACACACACACACACACACACCGTTCCATAGCCGTCAGGTCTTTTCAGGCTGGATGATGTTAACATATATACACTTTTGTCCAAGCAATTTCACATTGAACTTGAAATAATAATGGTGTGTGTGCTTGCGCAATTTTCCATCGGAATCTAACATTAGATTAGGGTATATCGCTGCTAGCATTAATTTCGTGTACATTTATATAAAAGATACATGTGTAGGCTTGGAGTTTTTCTGCGAAACAGATTTAAATTCTTTTGATTTTTCGAGAAAAAAAAATTAAAATGTTCCATGTTTTGCAAACGAGCGAACATCCTCCGTAGCCATTCCGTCCGATTTTAGCTTATTGCAAACGGTTTTCATTTGGTAAATCGAAACAAACCGTGTGTTCAGATTCTTTCGAGAGGTTTATGTGGCTCTCAAGTTCAGCATCTAACATCCAATATCATAAAATGCAATCGTCGTTGTCGTTTGCCTCATTTCAATTTCAAATCGAAACGGTTGTTTGTACATGGAACAAGTCTCTTTAGCGTGTACTAAAACAAAAAACCATTACCAATGCAAACATGGAAATAAATTCAACAAGATCAAGTTTGGCCGGTGCATTATACACCGATGCCGACTTTTACGGATTAAAATGTGATTTTCTCACTGTGTTGTCTTTACTTTTCCTATTTCATTGGCAACATAGTCTATGCTGGTATGCACATCACATAGTATATTTCGTAATATTCTCTCATTTGGCTTGTATTGATCGATTATTTTGTTGTTGCGGTACGCGATGGCTACGAAATTGAGAGAGAGAGAAAGAGAGAGAGAGAGAAAGAGAGAGAGAGAGAGATAGAGAGCGAGAGAAAGGGATAGAAAGAAAACTGCAGAATTTTTGTCGAACGTCAAGCACAATGAAAAGCGAATAAATATGAGATAATGCAAGATAAAGTGCAAGTATCGACAAAACATAATCGCGGAAAAGCGAATCGAAAACACATTCCAAAAACTGGTTTACATTGTTGCGATTCACATATCGTAGGGTCTTTGTGTATCGTTGTCGTCGTTGTTGTTTGTGTTTTACGTTTGAAATAGCCATTTGTTAGCATTAGATTGGGTATCTTAGTATTTAACCTGTTCAGATTGTAAGACATTTAATATTTACAAGCTCAAGATGACATGTCTTCATCAATGGATCAAATGACAAAACACTCAGCCGTACTCGGCAACAATGACGTCGTTTAATTGATCCATTGCACAACCGGGCGATAAATTGAATTTTTCCCAGAATCATCGTACACAGTAAAAGAGTTCAATTTCTGAGCATTGGTTGCATTTTGAATATAAAATCTGGAAAACTCAATCGTTGATCATCATCATCATCATCATCATCAATAGGTTTGTTCAATGCGTCAAATCATCAGCATCCGAAGAATAATATGTATTCATCGTGTAACCCATTGTTAGCGTTTTTCAAATGGCTGATTATCTATGTTTCGTTCCACATTTATTAACATTTTTCCGATTATGACACGACTGTGTTGCATACGAGGCAAGAGATCTCGCGCAAAGCTGAATGCGCGTCGTAATTAAAAGTTCAATTACCTAGATTTCATGTCTCAAGACATCGCTCCACTTGGTACATTTGTTCTGGTCTATATGCTCTTTTCTCTCTGTATCTTTCAGTCGATTCAAAAACGTTTGATGTGTAATTCTTCTGCATTCAAGTTTAACCAATTTTGAAACCATGTACAGACAAATGAGCTAATAACATTTGCCGTTTGAAATGAACGTCATTTCAAAATGAGCATGCTAATTATAACGTAATCCCGAAAATTGAGTGCGAAAGGAATTCCGTAGACGTGCACTGAAATCTTGTTCGCATTCACTGTCTCGACTGAGAAGCGAAACAAATCGGACGAATTGCAGCGAAGGTGATCGCCGCCGCGCATGGTATTACACCCACAGATTAAACATAGCATAAATAGCAGGGTTTGTGTGGTGATAACTTTGGTGTTCGAACCAGGAAAAAAAACACACACGCACACAAATCAAAATAACATCAACTTCTCAAATAATCGGCAATAAATTATAGCAAATGTCTATTAATTGCATATATTGCAGTTTGCGATCAGTAGCGTGCGCGTTCGCTTGCTCGCTCGCTCGCTCGTTCGTAAGCCGAGTTCATTCTACCGGGAGCCACACATACACAATGCATCCACACGGCTGCTTGTTTGTTCACTTGCTTCGCGTTGCTTTGGTTGTTGTTTTTTTTTTGCGAATTCTTTTCCTCTCATTTCTATGATCATTCCTCATTTTGTACCCGATGAGTACAATTGTGCGCACATCGAGCGCACTTAGCACAGCTCAAGCGTGTAGTTTTTAGGTTTATTTCGTTGGTTTCAAGCTCAAAAATTCATAGGCTCAATTGAATGATTCTTTTTTTTTCTGCCGTCGTGTAACACTTAACCATACATACTTCATTCTTCTCTCTCGAGTTTGTTTTTCTTTCTTTCTTTCTTTCTTGTATTTTCCCATTTCGCATCCCGTTGTTCGTCTTTGTTTACTTACGATCACTGAATGTTATTTAAAGTCAGATTGTATTATTATCATTGCCAATGAATTTGTTCTTGTTCTGGCCACTTTTTCTGTAGCTGTTGTTGCCATTCGTAACCAGCAATTCAACTCTGTGTCTGTGAAAAATGTACTTGTTGATGAGCAGACAGGCAGCAAGCCACCAGTCAACTTTTCCACTCGTATATCTTGATATTGGGAAGAGCACACCAACTAAAAACCTGCATATTTTATCATGTTTATAGTATTGTTTTCTAATTAAGCACATGACATATGCATGTCGTTTCTCTTTCGGCCACTTTAATTGGGAGACTGTACCGTTCATGGATCACTTAATCTGTGTTGTTGCTGCTGCTGTTGTTTTTGCTCGTTTTGTCATAGCTAGTCAATGCTTCGGAATATATGAGCGAGGCGGAAGAGATGGACAAGTGAAATTTATTTTTGGGAAATAGAAAATCATTCCTTATCTTAGCTCCAAAATGCATCTATGCCATTTTTTGTGCCATTCCTCATCGATCTTAATCTTAAACGATGTTCCGAAATTTATTGGGACACAGTTTTTTCGACGTAGGGAAATCGCTAAATCAGTTTCAACTCTCTGAATGAGAGGAATTCTGAATTGGCCAAGCGAAAAGTTACCCGCTGGAAATTGGCATGAAGAATGGCCGAAAGCATTCGGAATTTCATGTCACTAGTTTGCGCAGCATGGAGCTGTAAATACAACTACGAAAACAGAGATCATTGTCATCATAAAGAATTTGTGCTGATTTTTTACGAGCGATGCGCGATCTATCGATCGCAATCTCAAGCGATTTGACTTGGTTAAATGAGTGGAAATCAAGGTGAATGAAAGAAAAAAAAACACAAAAAACAGTAATACAAACTGGCTGCTGCTAGCCCAGAAGTCAAACAACAACAAAATAAACACCGATCCGCCGGTTATCGAGCATGCGACAGAAAAATGCAAATACACTAAACGATAACAGCGCGAAACACATTTTCAACATGTCATCGTTGGCCTTTTGTTGGTCACCGTCCTCTTTAGCATTTACACAGCTTACCGCCTTCTCTTCTTCTTCTTTTTCTTCTTCTTATCCGCTTCTTTACATTAGCACTTTTCAATTGGCAATTTTTAATTAATTTCCATTCGGTATTTTGGCTATATATGACACAGAATCGTAGCTCGTTTGCTTTCTGTGTGCGATCAGAGTGTGCGCGCATGCATGGCGAAGAGAAAGGTTTCATTTTTTATTTCTTATTAACGATTCGGTGAATTGATTTTTTTTTGTTGGTTGAAAAGAAAACAAATCGTCCATTTCGGTTATCTGATCTCGATCAATTTTTATGGAACGCGCAATGCCATTCTTATCACCATCAACGAAAGTAAGTGGCTAACCAATTTCGGTGATTTTCGTTTTTTGGTTACCTGTTATTTTTGTCATCATTGATCGACACCGATTCAGTTTTGCTTTTAAAACTGTCTGGTTGGAAAATTTCGACTGGATCTTCGGTTTTTTGAACCATTTTTGCACCAATTTTGGCAAATTCCTTTCAAATGTTTTATGAAAACTTTTTCGCTACTTTCAAGAGAAAACTTTCCTTTGAATCGGAAAGAAAATGTAACTCAATTTTCCAGTTTGAATTTTCAAATGACACTAAACAAACACACAACTCATCGACTTTGAGCTGAAGCACAATAGAAGAAAATACGAAAAGAAAAACAACTACTATCACCAATGCATCCACAGGCTACCGAAGCGCGACAGAACCACAATGTTTATCGTCAAACGACAACGTTAAACTGAAAGATTATCGCTGGTTAACTGTTTTGCGAAGCAAACTTGAAAACGAGCGTAAATGCAGCACACCGATTGAAAAGTATCGTTGACTCTATTTTGTTTTTGTTTTTTGCGGCAGCAGTTAACATGATATGTCCATGTGTAAGTTTGTCAGTGTGCTTGATAAAATTACGCAGAAAAATGCGACGACGATAACAACAACAAACTCAAACAACACACATACGCACACACGAGAAAGGGAACGGACGGGTGAAGCACATTTGCACTTGAAAGCTTCCAGTCAATTTAATCGTTGTTGCTGATTTTTCGTTGCATTTGGTGTGTGGATGTTTGGATTTTCTCTCTTTTTCTAAAAGCACAGTGAAGTTTTACTCTTTACTGGAATTTGTTCAGTGGTGTGATTTGACAAATTGAAAGTTGGATGTTACACATGCTGATTACGAACAGAACCACAATTTATTCGTAGAATGTTGTAAATAAACTAAGAGAATGTGTGCACACCCGCGCCCGCGCTTGCACTTCCGATTTCATCATATGACAGCCGATCGTAATGAATATCATTTGGAGGCAGTGACAGTGATAAGTACGATGCCGGTGTAATCTTAGGCATTTACACGTAGCAATGAAATCCATCGTAGCGTAAATGTGCATTTATGAAAAAAAAAATTAAAGAGAAAAAACGAATATATGGCAAAATACGAGGCCCATTAACTTTCCCTTGACTTCAATTCCATGACCATCTGTAATAAATTTTCCTTTACTTATCGTTTATTACATGTATAAATGCTCAAAACGAGTGAGCTACTGCTGAAAATCGAACAGAAAAAAAAACAACACCAAACACCCAGTTTAGTTTGCACGAGAGCGAGTTTTGTGTTCTAGATACCGGTTTTCCAATTTCGATTGCATGAAATAGTTCTTTATCAATCGGAAGAACCCATACAAATTGAATGGATTAGTGCATATAGTTCATGCTTCGGGTAGATATGATTATCTCCTTCACAGTAAGAAATGTGTGGAAATAAAAAAAAAGAGTCAAGCCTATGACCAAATAATCATTTTTGAAACGGTGTTGACTAATCGTAACATTCATCATTTGTTCGGTTTTTCTGTTTGTTGCTTAGAAAAACTATCTGACCTTTCAATCATAACAATTTTTGCCGCTTTTTCAATTCATGTTTTTTTTTAGTAGGTAATGAACAAATATGCGGCTTTTAATTGACAAATACCTACATACTTGCTGGAAACAGTATTTGTAGAAGAAAAAAAAAGCTGCACTGCGGACAAAAATTTCGAATCAGCTGTAGCATGACAATTACATCAACGAAAAGTTTTCGAAAATTAAAAATTGGTAAGCCTTTGTTGTTTTCAGTGTGTTTTTCTTATAGATCAAACATTACTTTTACTACTGACATAAGATGAGGTAATTCTTCTCGGCTGGAACGATATAAAAAAAAAACCATTCGTAACATTTGTTCTGCTTTTTTTTTCATTTCTTGCTGCCTCTTTTTGTTGACTTCAACAAAAGAGCTCAACAAATCGACTGATTTGACAAATGAGTATAAAAAAATGTATCGCCCAATAGTTTTGTGCAACGATAAAAAAAAGTGTAGAGAAGGAGAGAGACCGACGACGGTACGAAGAATTATGAACAAAATGAAAAACAATGAATATAAATCATGAAACATTGAATGCCGACAAATGCCTACATAAATCGCGCGAAAAGTCCAAATAGTACCAAGGTAACGGCTTAAAGTGTGTTTTATGTGGCACCGTATTTACTTTTCTTCGATGAGACGGCATTTAAAATAAAAAAGAAAACCCAATTCATAACAATTGCTCATGAACGACACACAAAGAGACTGAGAGACTGAGAGAGACACGGAGATAGAGAGAGAGAGAGAGAGACACAGAGAGTAGAAAAAAATAAACGAAGAGAAAAAGCAAAATATTATGCAAGGAAAATTTATTATGGGAAAACTGTGGATTTGTGTCTGTATGTATGATGGCGTCAAAGAAGTTCATTTGAAATGGTCGCAACAGCTGGATACAGTGGCAATTAGCACAAAATAAAGTTGTGCTATAATCGGCATGGAAATGAATTACATGCCTCGAAACGTGATTGATAAAATATGTGTGACATAATTTTCACATTTTCTGAAGTTCACGCGCCGTTTTTCCCCCATTTTCAATGGTATGGACAGTGTGTTTCACATGCTCTCAATCTGCAATCGTTGATCAATGCCGTGCTGCAACAACGCGCATTTGTCCAATTCCAATAAATACGATTTGACATCGTTTCAAGTTGCAGAGAGCATACAAAATTTACCAACCTTGTGCAAATGCAACAATTCTCGGCTTGTGGGAAAAAACCATCAAGTTTTTCAGCTGGATTTGAAACGAAGCATATGAATTTATCGATCCAACGAAAGAGCAAAATATTTACAATTCTTAAGTGGAATCATATAAATCGGCCCACATCCCCGCTGTTTTTTAAGTCTATTTTGAATAAGTCGTCCTGTTTCGTAGGTTTCCAACCGCCGATCATCATAAATTTACAGTAGTTTTTTTCTTTGGCCACTCTTCGTTCTCGTTCGCAAAACGCAATTCGCTTTTGGGTTAATT
This sequence comes from Sitodiplosis mosellana, assembly GCF_009176505.1. NCBI lineage: Eukaryota > Metazoa > Arthropoda > Insecta > Diptera > Cecidomyiidae > Sitodiplosis > Sitodiplosis mosellana. The sequence goes on along the minus strand of NW_022601432.1, from coordinate 930,026 downwards.
GATTCGAAATTGTTAAATTAGCGCCAAGAAAAGCAACGAGATGAATTTATTCACTGAAGAAAATAAATCGACACCGAAACAATAAAATCTATTCAACGTTTACGCTAGACAATAAATGTAAACAACGGCCGAAAGCATAGTTTTAATAAGACGCGCGTCGGTTCATTTTTTTTCTCATCCTATTCTATTCGTTGGTTGCGCTTTATCGCTACGTGAAAAAAAAAACGTTTTGATTCCAGAAGCTTAATTGGGCGATGTGTATTCCGAGAGCGCATTTTGTTTGCAGACACATAAATAGAAGACAATAACAACAAAAAACTACATAAAGTGAAGCATACAGACACAATTCGAAGAAGTAGAAAAAAATATTAATCGGGCGATGATTCATCTACGCGAACGAGTCACCATAGGATATGTATTGTTAAACGAGGAGCTATAATTGACAATGCTATTCGCATGTATACACACACTTTGCGCATTCCATTCGCATCACAATATTGGTCATCCGTTTCGTCCAACACACAAAGAACCAACACGTCGAAATGTCCAATGAACGCGTGTCTATGTCGCTCTCTCGCCTCTTTGATAACGATATGCAACAGCGTATTTTCAATTCTGATTCAATGACAACCAATTACTTTGCTTCACCTTTTTTTTCTTGCTCTGTCGATATTTTCAATTGAAAATGGTCCTTTCGTTGCAAAGCGTTGAACTTGAAATTCCCCCCTCTCTCATTCCTGCTTCATCTCAATCAGCCAATGCATTTTTTTTCTTCTATTCTTCTGATTGCATAAAACGAACGAGTGAAAAAAAAGAAAAAAAAACTGGCAATTACCTTACACAAACTGCTGTTATCAAACAAGTTGCAAAACGACGCACAACCAACGAATTTGCGATAAAAAAATGTACAACATATGCACCCGCACAATGATGAAAATCGTGAATCAGAGACGAGATAAGAGGAAGAGAGCAGCAATCAAATGTGTTGAAACAAAAAAAAAACACAGCACAGCACACACATACACTTTTGTTTACAACTTCTTCGCAGCACTGTGCTCGGGCTCGATTATTCTATAAATCAAACGAAAAAAAAAACAATCTTTGGCATGAAGTGCGGCCGTGGTAGCGGCGAGATATGAGAAGGAAATCATCAACAAAGAGGCATTGAACTGAAAAAAAAATATATATATATATCACGAACGAGATGATGCACACACAATCGCTCGAACTTAATTATTATTCTTTTCTTTTTGCCTCGTCTCGCTTTTTTTTTCTCTTCTTCTGTTGTTTTTGTTTCTGTTGTTGCAGCTCTAGTTCATCGAATTTCATGCAAGTTTACTGCTCAAATATCAAACAAAAAATTTCCTCTCGCTCTCTCTTAAAACGAACAAACAAACAAATTTGGGGAAAAGAAAACACTTGGATTTTCACGCAGAATGTTCACTTATTTTGGCTACGCTTGTTGCTGATGTCTCTCATTTAATTATTGACTTTTCGTCGTTATTTTGCTTCTCGATGACAATATTTCGCGTTCGATCGGGCAGTTGAAACTTCGCTATAAACACAAACATACAACTCGGCTCACACACTGGCTTGTCGAATTGGCTTCTTATATTTATTTATTTCTTCGTTTTCAGTGCTTGCCACGGTCATTCACTGCAATTGATTTACAACCCGATCGAATGCAATATTTATACAATCACAAAACTAGGATAACATACAACAATTTCCGAGTATTTACAATTTTGACGCTCACACGATACACGGATAGAGAGATATTTGGTTTTGCCGAAGAATTTTTCTTTTTCTTTTTTTGACAGAATTATTGAAAATTGTACACCTTGTCACACACTGAAATTGGAAAAATCGGGTACGGTGTGTGTGTGTGTGTGTGTGTCCACGAGAGGCCGAACTCAGTGTGTATATCGCGGTCTTCTCTGTAAAATTTAGTGTTGCGTTTTTTATTTTGCCGTTTTTTCTTCTTCGGTTATTTCAAACAAATTCTATTTTCTTCGGAACTGAGAGAATTTTCTCTCACACACTTCGCTCTCTTTGACACTCTGTTGCTGCTGCGATTCGATAGAATATTTTCAGTAAGAGAATTATTATTGTTGACTGTTGCCACTGGTTGTATTTGTTGTTACCGTCGTCGTCATTCACACAATGTTTGCTGTATTTTGCTTACACACATCATGAACGCAAAACGAGTTCTAAGGTGGAAAACTCAGTATTATTCAGTTGGTTGCCAAAACATTATCCGATGCTTCTGACACAATACAATATACACACATCGATACGCCCGCGTACACATACACACGCACAAATACATACACACGTACATATAGACATGGCCAATTAACATGACAGCACATAACACACAAGTGTGCTGGATAAAACTGCTGATAAACGTAACAATTCGAATTGTTTCGTATTTACTTTGTGAATGTGTGCGCACAAATTTTGCTTGTAATTCATTTAAATAATTGAATGTTTGTTTTGGAAACGAAAAGATCGTTAAACACGGTTTTAATTGTGAATCAGCATCGAAATTTGCCGAAAAAGAAATGCTCGTTTCTATTTACGCGCCACTCGTGTAGACGAGACAGCAGCGCCTGCATATGCAACACTCACACGTCAAACTGTCATTCAGCGATACTATATTCAACACCGAGAGAGCTGTCATAGCTGTGCGCCCCTCTTCTCGCATTTTTCTAGCCCATCGAGTTCAGTGAATGTTTTTTTTTGCTCTTACTGCAATGTAAACGTCAAAACACAAATAAAAATTTAGTTCAACACCAAATCAATGCATTGCTTAGTGTCAATAAATGTGAAAAGAGGAAGATATAAATTTTGAGCAGAAAAAGAATTTTTTAGCACACACGCACGCATAATTGTCGTCACATTCGCTCTTCGCCTCTCACTCTGTGTCTCTCTCTCTCTCTCTCTCTCTCTCGCTCACCAATCCAATTCGATTGTTGTTGTTTTTTTTCGGTGATTTTGAGAAATACGATTTGCGTTGTGTGCGATTCTATCATTTTTTAATGGTTCAAATAATGAGTTGTACATAATGTTTGGGTCACAATGTGTGCGGTTGAATATACGTTCTGCGCTGTTGATTGTCGTGTGTTTCTTCTTAAATGGCATCAAATTCACTAGCACAGGTTTGTTTTCAGCCCCATAAAATTGCATACGCACCAAGTGTGCGTTGAACACTCAAATGAAAAAATGAATAACATTTTTATTTTGATTTCATCATCCACACATAGCACACAATCATATGGAAGTGCCGACCAAATCGGAGAATCACAAAAATAGCACAAATTCGAATCCAGATTACCTAACAATTTCAAGTCCAGTATGTATTTGACCATACATTTCGTCGTTCAAAATTTCTATTTGTTTATTTGATTTCCATTTCAATAATAAATCGTTTTTTTTTTGTGCATTTTACAGAGCCAAACCGAACTCATGTCATGCCCAACCGAAGCCAGTGGCGAGACGGTCGAGTGTAAACAATTACCATTTCCATGTATAAAATGTAGTTTTAATCTATCGTGTATTTATGGTAAAGAGCAAATGGTTACGTGCAGCGTAGCCAATCCGCATGTTGTGTGCATTGTAAGTTTCATGCCGTTGGTTTTGAATTCAATTTTCAACATGAATTTTACTCAAACACTGTGTATGTGTGCATTTGTAGGGCCCCAGAGATTTTCAACGAAGTATGATTTGCCGATATTGCTGGCAAACTGAGGCTTGGGAGCACACATGTATCCTCAAAGATGGATGTAATTCAGCTAACCAAATTTATTTGTAAGTATCCGGATTGAATTCGTCAGATGATTTTTTGTGCGAATATTCCGGTCTGATGTAATTTAATTTGAATGGTTTATTTATGTTCAACATTGTTTTCAGGACCAATTGTTCAGTACAACCAGACTTGCTATGCTTGGGAGCTCGAACATTCCCAAAACGACTGAGGTGCAACTGGACACACGGCTATCGTTGGTCAACAGCGTTATTTATTAGCATTACTTTAGGTGGTTTCGGTGCCGACAGGTAAAAATTCCTTAACAAGATTGTAAAAATGATTCTCATCCACTTAGTGCTTGGTTTTGGATTTTCTTCATTTTTTTCTCGATCACTGCCCGTGTGGAAATTTTTTGACTGTCTAACTCAGTCGATTAATTTGGGACATTCAGTGACTATTTGACTGACTAGAAATGATTGTCTCGAACAAAATAAGCAACTGCAGTTAACTTTAATCACAAATCACTCTTAGTCAAAATGTCCCAAATTAGTCGACTGACTGAAAGAATAACTAAACATGATTGTCTCCTTACAAAATGCATGATTTCAATCAACTTAGCCAGTTTTAGTTGTGTATCACTAAATACAGCCACATACAACTGAGTGACTGTTAGTCATTTTATTTACACACGGGTGTCCACCACGTTTCCACGATTCTATTGCATTTGCTCTTTTTTTCTGCAGGTTTTATTTGGGCCACTGGCAAGAAGGAATTGGAAAACTATTCAGTTTTGGCGGTTTGGGTGTGTGGACGCTAATCGATGTAATTCTCATATCACTTCATTATTTAGGGCCCGCCGATGGTTCACTATACATTTAAAACAGTTTGTATTTTGTTTTTCTTCATGAGTCAACTCAACGTTCGCTTTATCGAATTAGATGAATTTTTCACATACACACACACATAAAACAAACAAAGAAGCCCCACACTCAACATCATACACACAATTGATGATCTTAGATAAATTTGTTAATTCGTTTTTAGTGTTGTTGAATAATTTGATGAAGTTTTTTTTTTGTGAGAAGTCAATTTTACCGCAGTCAGTGATCGACAACGCCGGACTGTTCTAAAGCGATAATCTAAATTCTATTCCAACTTCTGTTTCACAACACACATATTGTTCGAGACACAACTTACAACAAATTTTAATTGAAGAAGAGAGAAAAGAAAATACACAGAAAGAAAAAATGAAATCAACCGAAGCAAACAAAACTAAAGAAAAATAAAGTAAACAAAAAAAAAATGAAATCACTGTACACATTGTATAAATAGATAAAATGTGATAAATCTAATATAACACGTGAACGACACTTTCTATTTATAAAAAAAAAACAAAAAAAAAAACAAAAAAAAAAACAAAATAATAATGAAGATGTAATTAATTTAGGATATTCAATGAGAGAGACACAAATTGTATATTGTACAGAATTTTAACAAACGGAAATCACGAAACAACATTTCAAAATAAAGGCTGAGAGGTGCATTTTCTCTGAATCGAAACATCAAATTCGACTATTTTTTCCTATTTCAGATGGAAGTTCATCGTTCGAAATTATTGCAGAAGCGATTGATTTTCTACTTCTCCAATTGAATTTTACTCCCCTAATCATTCTTTTCTTGCTGTAATTGATTGCATTTCAATACGATGGTTCTATTTTTCTCTATTCAATGGAAAATCAAAAAATGGTATATGTCCAAAGGAACAAAACCAATTTGTAAATCTAATACCATTTAAAATTATAAATTTCAATGAATTCACATTGGTTTCGATTTGCGACACATTAAAATGGCTGTTTGTTTATATTTTTTGCAATGTAAACAAACGGATGCTGCGTAGATTTCAACTTCGTAGCGTGGGCGCGCATGTGTCGGTTGACAACAGTACATCTCTTATGCTAAGTTATACTACTTGATTATACATTATTTGAAGAGGTTTTTTTTTTAAATGCAATGGATTTTTTTCTGGATCTTCTGAAATTGAATTCAAAAGAACTAAATGTGCGGATCGCATCTATCGGTAAGTGTGTGAAACGAGTTTTTTTTTTAACTTTTCTCCATGCTTTCCGCAATTCTCCTTTTGAAACAAATGTCACAATCAAAGTGTGCACTTCAAAGCTCATATAAAGCTTGTTAGTAAGTAAAGTCGCCAAAAGGAAGCGTTGCATTCTCATCGTTGGCCCAGCAGTTCACAGCTGTTTGAAGGATTTTCACTTCATCCACCAGCGCGACAAAATGCGATTGTAAACAAGAACACATGCATATCGCGCGTGCACCGTATTCAAACCATCGATGGAAAAACGGTTGACTCTCTGGTGGTAAACAGCAACGTAATCGTTTGTGCAGACGATGAACACGGTGTTTAGTTCATGGAAAACGGTCGATTGGATAAGTCGTGTTGTGCTTCGGCTACTCAACGAACGAACTTTCAACGAACGTATTTATCGTAAAGACAATATTTCGCATAACGAGTGATTAAGACATTTGTTGGCAATGAAACGACGAAATTGATGAGTGACAAAGACACCAGAAGAGAATAAATACAAACAATTTCAACCAAGAAAATAAAATTGATTGAATAAATGATTTAAGAAGAATCAAAAGAGAAAACTTTTTTTTATCGAGTGAGTGATTCGTTAGATTTTATCTAACGGTCATTTGTGTGCGATAATTTTGAATATGATGACAAATTGAACTCGATTTTCCAGTAAATTAATCGGAGGATCGACGCTTTGGTGTCGCGAATCTATGCATTGCGAAAGTTAGAACATTACTCGAATTGAGAATTGAACTTGGGTGACTTGTGTGTCGAACAATTGTCACAAAAACGAATTTTGATGCTTTCAAATGATAGCATAAATTCAATTATGTGGAACGCATCCATTTCGTTTCATTAAATATTGTGATGAAAAAAAAAAATTTACCGGTCGCTGCACTTCAATTCAAGTCGTTTGGTTCGTTGGTCGTCTGTTGTGAAGTTGTTAGTTTGGTGCTTTACTTTCACGTAATTGCTTCTCGAGTGTGAGTGTGCTGAATGGATGGCTAATGCATTTGGGTTGTGAGTGTAGGCCATCACGAAAACCCTCCTGCCCATACATACCATTTTCATAAAATAGATGATTTTAATGTGACCTATTCGATGTTTTGCCAGTCAACCATTTTACATTTGTCGCAATTAATTGGCTTTTGACGGCAACGATTTATCGTCAAATTAAGTATGGGCCGCCACCGTTACGGTTGATGATGTTGAAACGTGCGTCACATTCATGAACGGTTTACACGAATGTTAAGTGCATTTAACCAGAAATAAAAACAGACAAATAGCACGCACACACATAAACTAAAGTCCAAAACACACGCACGCACGCAAAATACGGTGTAGTTCGAAGTTTAATGGGATTGAACTATGTGAAAATGGGAAATTAAATTTTTCATCATGTTGTTACCGTTTAAAATGTTCAGTATGTGGCACACGGATGGCTACAAAACCATCATGATGTGCGGCGCAAAGCTGTTTCTCAGGCAGAAATAATTCCAGAGGAAAACATACGAGAAAAGGGAAAAAACCACATAAACGGCAGGTAAATTGTCAATTTTACTATATCAACTCTTATGCAACTGCATTTCAGCTGGATGACACGAAAATATGCATGGATTTTTTTTTTCATTTCCCATTAACTATTAATAAATTGAAAAAATTGATCAGTTTAGTGAGCGTTTTTTTTGTGTGTGTGCTCCTCATTAAATAAAAAAATGTTCACATTTTTCTTGCAACAACTTTTTAAACTAATTTTAATTTGAGTTTTTTTATGACTCACATTTATTTTTATTCACATTAAAGTGATGAAAAATTGCATTCCGCGCGAAAGCACATCAAAAAAATCCCATTTTTTGTGCATACGCTTGTGTTTTTTTATAGTCATTTAAAAAAATGTGAACCCCAAAAAAAACCGAGTCCATATATTCTGGTGTATAAATAGATGAGACTGCATTTTTTATTCGATTGGATTTATTTTCTTCATCTCGCCGAACCATTTTTTTCATGTTAAAGTGAGTTCTCTCGTGTTTTTGCATACGGAAAAATGATTTCACGTTGCGTTACCCACAGGCTTTTGCCAACGAGAGAGAGAGAGAGAGAGAGAGAGAGTGAGTAGGAGAGAGAAAGAGTGTGTGAGTGAGATAGAGAGAACGCGTGAGAGATAGGGAGAAAAGAATGTCAAGATAAAAATACATAGACGGACACGGATTTATTCATTGTGTTATTTTCGTGGTTATCATTTCAAAAAACCCATTGGCTCCGCCATCGTCGTAGCAACCGGAAATGAAACAGACTGAAGGAAATTTGAACGCGTTCAAGAATTGATCATTGAGATCGTTGAAAAGGTGAGATTAATACGGCATAACGGTTCGGTCAAAATCAATTGCATGGCGTCGTAGACAGGTAGTATATCGTCGGTATGGAGTGAAGAAAAAGAAAGCAATCCAACCAAGGCACTGGTTCAAGTTGAATCCGTTGCCGATAATTTAATTTGCCAACTCTTGATGCCAACTTCCTATTTATTTGGCAAAATGGATGGCTCGTTGGGGCTTTGATTTGCTTCGATTCGGTTTGGAAAAGGTTTTTTGGTCGGATTTTGTGGGTTGCAAAATTGGAAAGTGGGCAGAAAATGTGTGTAATCCAATGCAATCATTAGATGTTCCATGGCATAGACACAAGATCCAATACAAAAACGATGTTTACCTTATAAATCTGGTTTTCGATTTTAATATCGAGTGTTTTTTTTTATGCTCTGTTCCTCTACTTTGGTGCTCGAAACGGAAAATGAATGTTGGCAAAGAAATGGGAAAAAGGGAAAACGGAATTTGAATCAAAGTCGAAAAGAGTATGAATGGTTTTTAAGTGATCCAATTCGGCGTTTATGTGAGCACCAGGTATAAATATTTATTTTTCTTTACGCAATTGCGAAATGTGTGTGTAAGAACAATGCGTGTTTGCTCTCTCTCTTCATTTGAGAATGGTGTGTAGATTCTCGGTGCCTACGTGATTTTTTGCCATTTCGACTACTTTCATTTTATATGTTATTTTTGTTGTTATTATTGCGGCGCGCTACCGTTTAAATTTATGTGTATTTATCCAAGGAACAAGATCAACATTATGCTCCACATATCTCTCTCTCTCTCTCTCTGTTATTCGTCGTTTTGAAAGGTAAGAGTGAACAATGATGAGTTTTTCACTATCTCTCTCTACCTCTCCCAATGTCGCTCTCTCTCTCTCTCTCTGCTGTGTGTTGCTCTCACTTGCAAAAGCTCATCGCGCACCAAAATACATCGCACATTACACACAATTTATATTCGACAACGAATCACCCAAATAAAAACAAGTGTGCAACGTAAACACTGACAGCGCAATAGAAGGATCGTTCCATCACTGTGCATCTTGCCCCGGTATTCATGTAATATTCCGCAATTCTGATACATATATTTTATGGGTGGCTGAAAGGTATTGAAATCACTGCATGTGATTCACGTTTTTTTTTTCTTTTTCTCGTACACATTTTCGCTTCCACCACATTTGCACACACGATGTGGAGCATCCCGTTTATCGGTCTAACGATATAGTACTTTTTCTTCGTTGCCGAAATCAAAAAAGGTAGATATCCATACGGAGGAGAATAGTGTGCACAGGCAAAATGACAAAATGTTAATATTGGCAATAGTAATAATCATACAATGAATTTAGATGAAAGTGAAATGCAAACGAAAAGAAAAATGAAATGAAATCCAATGACAGCCCATGAATGGATTCATTCTGTTGTTGGTTGAATTCGGTGCTTTTTTCCCCGTTTGGTCGGGTGACATTTCTTTCGAATGGAATCCAATTCTTGCGTGTGTGTGTGTGTGTATGTGTGCGCCTTTAAAAATTTATAGTCCTTTTGATCTGGTGACTTTCTCTGTATGGGTGGCGATATGTATTCGACCCGATTCGGACAACAACACGACAAATCAAACGGCAAATGGCATACAAATTCCACTAATGCAAAAGAAAGATGAAGGGTGAGAATGAGCGAAAAAAGGCAAAAGAGAGAAAAAAGGTAAACATGTGAACGTGCGGTTAAACTTCAATATGTAGCTACCGAGATAAAAGTGTAATTTATTGTATTTGCAACACTTTCGTACAGAAATGCCACTGTACATCGGTCAACGCTTCACACCGAGAAGAGAATGTGTATATTGAAATATTCAAATCGTCGATTTCCATAAGAACCGTCAAGACAAACACATTTTTTTCCCTTCTGACTCGGAATGTTCTATCTCGATTCGGGAGAAAAAAAAATGCTCGCTTTCGATCGATTCACCGTTGGCCTATGAATATCATCTTCCTTATCGTTTTCGACATCTGCCTGTCCGATGGCATTCATTTTATTATCGGTCTAAAGAAATAATAATTTGAATTTGATTGAGAATGAGACGAGAGGAAAGAAAAAGAGAGAAAGAGAAGGATAGAAAAAAAAATAACTATGTCACATCATGCATCCATGCTGATACTTCGATGGGGTGGATTGTCAGCTTAAATGTTTCCGCTCTGAATGAGAACAAATTGAAAAATAATTCGAATAACTGGAACTAAAATCAATAAAATGTGTTCGAAAAAATTCTACGGAATGAAAGTACGACATCTTTTTCATATGGACGAAGAGTGTTTATCGAAATATAAAACTTGGTTTACTAAAATACAATTAAAATGCTTTTTTCAAAAAAAAATCATATTTCATTTGAATTTTGTGGTTGTCAATTCAATTAGTACGAAGGGGATGGCAGTGATTTATTTGAAAGTGAATCCCGTCTGATTGAAATTGTAAACAGGGATTCAGTTGCACCCAATGATACAATTTCAATGTTTTTTCCTGTATTTTTTTTCTCGATGATATTCCGGCTTCGCTCTCTCTCTCTTCTCGTACTCTCGATAATTATTCGTCCGATTCGATAAGCGATGTGGTTTTCTGTTGAGTTGTTCTGGATTTCTCTCTCTCTCTCTCTCTCTCTCTCTCTCTTTCCCTCGTATGTTTATAAAATTCGCTTTTAATTGAAATCAATAGCGGCCAATGTTCGGTGGAGCGTGTTGTTTTACATGTTTTAATGAATTGTTCTCGGTTCTCTCTGTTTTCTCTCTCTCTCTCTCTCCCTTTCTTTCCGTGTGCTCGTCTCGTTTTTTTAATTGATAGTGGCGAGTGGTCTGAATTGACCCCATGCCTGCCATTACATTATACAATATTGTAATAAACACGGGAAAAAAATCGACAACTGACGTATTTAATGCTAGATTTTAAGGGATTGAGTGTCTATATTTAATAAGCATAGGATATATATCCTCTTCTTTTTCGACTATTATCCCGAGACACGAAATAACCACTGAAAATTTTATGTTCTTTTTTCCTCATTCATTCGTGTGTGTGTTTCGTTTATTCCCACATTTTATTATCGAAACACACGCCCATCGCAAGTTTTCCGGGTAATAATTGCTGTTATCATCGATTTGTATTCGAACAAAGCAAAGCAATCGAAAAGAAAAATTTTCCAATGAAAACAAATGGCTTGCTAACGGAATATTTGGGTGTGGGGCAATAAGTAGCAATTACATAATCGAAATGAAGTAAAAAGAAGAAAAAAATTCATCTCAGAAACATGTGTTTTCGTCACAGAAACATGAACCAATATTCCAAATTTTCTTCTTGTTAGAAAGAGTTTTACCTTTCCCAAAAACACACAAACACATGCCCACCAGTCGAAGAGAGCAAAGAAAAAACAATGCCAAGTTGGGAAATATATAAAATTCATTAATCAATTTATTACAGACAAGATGAAAAAAAAAGAGAGAACATTTTCTCCGTAGGCTTAGGCACAGCCAAACGAGAATGAGAAATGTTTGTTTTTTTCGGTGTTAGGTATTTGCAGAACAGAAATAAAAGGAGTGAGCAGAAAATATTGATGCATTTTGCTATATCGACGCTGGGTGAACAAAGTGAACGAGACCAAAAAAAATCCGAACACATTGCCAGGCCTATGTGATCCGGTTTGCCTCGATGAATCTTAAATAACACACTGATATGTAATACACGACAAGTGCAAAATATTGCTAGCGAAACACTTCGTTCGCACCCTTTCATAATCTTGGCAAAGATTTCCGCAACGCAACACAACGAAAACAACGAAAATGGAAAGAGAGTGTAAAAAAAAGTTATTTAACTAAAGGCACATTCGATCAACAGCACCAACAATTCCAATAACGAAGAAAGAGAAAAAAACACGTTGAACAAACTTTGCGAATTATGTTCAAATGCTGTTACTTCCGTTGTGAAGCACACAACCTTCGGTGAAGCAGTGTGAACAAAATGAAAAGGAAAAAAAATAGAAAGATTTGTTCAAATTTGGTGTATATTTCTTTCGACGTGCAGTCATAACCAATATATTGCACAGCATAAATCCGGTTCAATAAAAGAGAGAGAGAGAGCGGTCGAAGAATAAACGAGTTGTAGGCGTATAAAGGAAAGGGAAAAGTATCCAACGAAAAATGCTAATAAATAAAAAAAAACCAAAATCAGTGGAAAACAATGAGAAGAGAAGAAAAAAAAACGAATGGCGAACTGAACCGAAATCAGTTGTATATAGTTCACTGCGTCTGAGGGAACACACATGATTGTCAGTTATGTGTGGGTATTTATCGAATTTGTATACGATATTCTCGTTTTCCGTCGATTGGTTGGTGGACGAAAGACGATTGCAAAATATCAGTCACAGTCGAAAAACTTACAAAAGGATGCTCTCGGCCCGTCATTTTGATAGCAAAGTATATTTTTCCATCCTTTATTATACATTCAGCCACCATTGAAAACGTCGTTTGAAACGATCCGATGGCATGTGATATTGGGACGTTTGTATATTCGTCAAACGACCAAAGAGCGTAGGAGAGGAGGAGAAATTGTGGCCAATGAACAGAACAACGAAAAGAAGCAGAAAACGGATACTTGTCCGCGCCCAGTCCCTCAAACCATCGAAATAGAAATGTTGCCAATATTGCCGCACATTTATTTCGTTTATTGGTTTTATGGTCGATCGTATTGGGATTTGAAAATTGATAAATTGTGCCCGTGCATCAAGAGCGAGCTGTGTTCAATGATGAACGTGGCATTTTTTTTTTCCTTCGTCCGCCAATTTACTTCCGTTGCGCTTAAGAATGAGGTTCGACTGCCACCGCGCGTCATTGTTTACGTAAAACATGCTTTATGTCAAATAAAATTCACCTAAAAGCTGTATGTTGCCTTGTAAACAACCATTTGAGATTTATCCTTTGTAACTTTCGAATCGTTTCTGTGTGCTTCAACGTTTCTCTTCGTTTTATTTTTCCTTTTCTCTTTTTTTCGTTTAATTCATTTGCTGTGGTCAGATCCAACAGTGCTGCTATAATTTATGTTGTGGCTGTGGCTGCGGCTATTGTTGTTGCTGCTACTGATGTGGTTCACTAAAGTCCAGTGACATGTCAACAATTCAAATCGGTTTCGTTTCATGTAATACATTAAGTGTGAATGAGGAACCGGACAAAAAGGTCGTCATATTGATACTCTTGACAAAATTCAAACTTTTGCTCAATTCCATTCTCCCATTTGTGTAATAAACGAGCAGGTATTATAAAAGCCATTTTGTATTGACACAAAGGGATATTCTACCCAAAACTGGTTTCGATTATATTAACCCCTCCAGAAAAATGGTTATTTTGACAAAACAACATATCGAATACACATTTATCTGCAAGTAATGTTTGGATAATTTTTATTGGACTCTCTTTGCAATACCTACATATATCCTGAATGGATATATCGATTTCTCTCTGTATATAGCTTGTCGTTTGTCACATGAATAAAATTCTATTTTCATAATTCACTTGGATTTATTGCTTCTGGTCGTTGCCTTACCTCTTGAGTGAGTCAATGCACTACTGTAAAGTCAATGGATTTATTTAAATAATTGAAACAAAAGCCTTCCGTTGTTATATTTTCCTCTATATTTTCATTTACATTCATCGCTCTAGCTCTCTGTCTTCTCCCGTCTCGTTGTACTCCGATTACCTCTTGCATCGGTACATATAAATTCTTGCATTGTTGGCTTATGTGTGTCATTCTGATCTCGGTTCTCGTCTTCGCCTCCGCTTCGCTCCCAGCGTACTCATTGTGCATTATGCCACCGACTTTCAATTCAGTTTATAATGAAATTCAATAGAGAGAAAGAGCAACACAAATAAAACCGCACAAATGCATCGGTAGCGTTGTGATTTTGAATAACATTCGTCTTCTTCGATGGCAGCGAGAATGCAAGTCATAGTCTCTGATCGGAAAATAACTATTATACGCTATTATCACCAGTGACATATCAAGTGTTCAGTGAAAAGTGGAACAGTTTTTTGTTCTTCAATTTGATACAAAATGTGCGGCTCTTCTGGATGAATTGGGTGTGTGTGTGTGTGTGTGGCAGGCAGCGATACGGGAGTTTTTCACAAAAAAATTTGCCACTGAATACACATTGGTAGGTGACAATGTATAACTTTTTCATTGCACATACAAACTAAAAAGTTGAACGAGCAGTTCAGAAACTGTACCGGAAAATTGGCGAACAAAGTGTCAATCAAAGCGACACACTGAAACCGCTGAATGGGACGAGCAAAAAAAATGAGAGTACATACAACGAATGCAGAGAGAAAAAAGGAGGTGAAAGAAGAAGAACGAAGATGTCAGAAACAATATAGTGCAATCAATTGATTATTCGCAACAGCGAGAGCAAAAAAAAGACCCAAAGCGATAGCATGGAATCGTTGTACCAACATGCAAATGTCAAAAGATAAATAAAGGCAAAGTGTGTGTGTGTGTGTGTGTGTGTGTGTGTGTGTGTGTGTGTGTGTGAGAGACAAAGAGAGAGGGAGTGAGAATGGGATGGATAGATAGATGAGAGATTGAAAAAGCATAATTGAACGACGTATCAAATGTATAGTTTGCAATTTGATTTTCGTAACTGAGCTTATTTCAATATTTAATAGCAGGCGATACGATATGGATTGAAGTTGGCGATGTTCAATGGAACCAAGCCAATTGATGGAAACGATAGCAGCAGCAGCAGCAACGGAACTATCAATGCGTATTAATGTTGTATTTGATCAGAATGACATCGAACATTCGATAACTCAATTGCGATGCATATCAACGACAGAGTCTCATTAATGATATGCTTCAGCAAATACAGCAACAAAAATACAACATCCACAGTGTTGTTGTTAATCACTTTAGTGTGAACGAAACGGCAAAGAAATGAAGACGGTTTAATTACTGCTGTTTTTTTCTAGGGGCTGCGATCAAATTTTTTTCCTCTAAATAAGCTTCAATATAACAAATAATGATAATTTATAACGATTCTATGACCTTTTTCAAATATTTAACCGATATGCGAATATTTCGTCGATATACCAATATTTCGTACTAAAATCGGTAGAGATATTTAGACGACGCGCACTTAAGCTATTGCTCAAGTACCGCGTACTTAAGTACTTATTTATCAGTAGACTTATCATGTCATTTCTAGTGTCATTTATTTGTTGTTGGAGATATCAGCATCAATTCTAAAGAACATTTAAAGCTAGCGACTACGGCAATTAAGTACTAGCTTAAGTACGCGGCAGTTAAACTTTATCAAGTGTCATTTTTCATGACTCATGAACTAAACACAATTTAAGTTATGTACAGCGCGTTAACCAAAAGTACGTGGCACTTAAACGTGGATTTAAACGAATTCGCTGATGTATGGTTATTCTTCAAAAATAAGCGTTTATCTGCATATTGACGGATATCGGCGTGCATCGGTCTCTATTGTTCTATATTTTTATGTAGAATTCACATTAAATGTACGCGATTGACACGAATATTGAATTTATTTTACCAATTCACACCGATATACCAATGAATAGTGATGAAAAGCCAATAACATAGATAATAGCGTACGACCAATTGATATTTTCCCCTAGGTTTTTTTAATATCTTTCTGACTATTTTGAGCCATGGCATTTCGAACATGCATAAACATCAAATTACATTCTCTCTCTCTCTCTCTCTCTCTCTCTCTCTCTCTCTCTCTCTCTTTATCTCTCTATCTCTGTCATAGCCACTGTTATTGCTTTTATCAAAGTGTTTACCAAATTGAACGATTTCAGAACATATCGGAAAAATGAATTGTAACCATAATTGGTTGACCCAAACCAAATTGGTTTGCATCGTTTCAAACCGCAGAAATATTTCGTCCATTCAATATTTCCCCAACCAAAATGCGCAGCGGTTTTAATTCAATCGTGATTGTGTATATGTGTATTG
The DNA here is from genome assembly GCF_009176505.1 of Sitodiplosis mosellana. Taxonomy (NCBI): domain Eukaryota; kingdom Metazoa; phylum Arthropoda; class Insecta; order Diptera; family Cecidomyiidae; genus Sitodiplosis; species Sitodiplosis mosellana. Next base: position 913,817 of record NW_022601432.1, on the reverse strand, counting down.
AATGGAGTTCATTAAATGCAAAACCGCTGAATTTCCATTAAAAATTTTCTACTCAATTAAAGAGAGACACAGAGAGATAAACTGTTAGTATTGTGTTAAACACCATGACAAGTGAATCGATTTTTCTTATCACACACAGTCTCTCTCTCTCTCTCTCTCTCTCTCTCTCTCTTTCTCTCGCTATCTCCATTTCTCACTTATTCTGCTCCGTTTCCATTGTCCATGATAATAAATGACATCTTATAAATTATGTTGCAAATTTAAACGGTCTCTATCATTTAAAATGCTATTGTTAAGTGGCTTAGTGAAATATTCACTAGATTTTTCGGACCTCCAATTAGAGACTGATACCCAACCCTCTCCGACACAAACACCAACCATGTTGCCAATGAAGTGTATTAATTTGCTGTTCACTCCTTTCGCATTGTCATTCAATTAAATCAAATCATTCATTTGAAAATAAACGGTTTCGCATTGTGTTAAAATGTGAATGGCGTTGAATAATTTTTCACACTGCAAAAACGGAGAAGAAGAGAAAACACATCTCAACTCATTTCCATGAAAATGTTCCGAGTTTCCTATGGCAATGATTCTTTTATAATACCAAGAGATTTATTTAATTAAAACTTTGTATTTGCTTGTCGCATTAACGTTTTGCCTGTCTGAATCCGAACAACACACAAAAGAAGCAGCATCGTTTTCGCGAAACTACACCTAAGTATTATTTAGTAATGATTCCAATTAAAATCCATAAAACAATGCGAAAATAATTCCATTTAAAATGGAAAACTGACTGAGACCAGACGAGTAACAGGCGGGCAAAGTATTTGTATACAAATCGACCGAATTATTTCAATGGAAAATGGTGAGCACAATTGAAATTACGCGACGATTACGTGACGAACGGGTATAACGACAGTAAAATTTTACTAGTTTCGAGCAACAATAAAATCGATCGTGCGAGGACAACATTCAAATCGTCCATTTATCCACGTGCCGAAATTAAAATCATATTATGAATAAATTGCGATGAAACAAAACACGCACACACACACTCAAACGTTTCCTTCCATCGCTTTGATGCTGCTCATTTTTGGTAGAGAGCGAAAGGGATATAATTGTCGTGTAGAAAGTGAACAGAGAAGCACTTGTGCTTCAAGTGTATGCCGTGTGCCATTTCACCAGAAAATTAAATGAAATAAATTGTAAAAATATACACGAAAAAAATAACGCACACAATTCGGAGCGCGCACACTGCAAAATCTCCTTTGCTCGTGCACACACAACACACATACACGTTAGATCTTTAACTACACTCGGGAGGGCTTAACTAAGAGACTGAAACACTTTTGTTCCAGCTAGTTTTGTGTCTGTACACAAAAGCACATACACACAAACGACGACTTTTTTTCTCTCTTATTGTTGTTACTCATTCTCAATAAACCATTAAATAAGTATAGCATTTGGGTAAATTGTTCTTGCCTTGGTGCATATGGGAGGTTTCTTGTGGTGTTTGTTTCGTTGTCATTGCTTCTGTTTTTTTTTATTGCGATTCACGAGATATTCTGTGCGCCTCATTTCAACGGTATGTCACCATATGTGTGTGTGGGCACGTAAGCTCACAAATTAGAATTTAAAACCAACATTTAAATACCTTTACGTGTTCAAGTGAGCCCAATTGCGTTCACCGCCATTTCTTGTACCCCATCACCCGCTCTGTTTCTCTCGCACACACAAAACAGAGAAATAATACTCAAGATTCGAGTACAGTACACAAACATACCGTACAGTATGGAGTGAATTACGCTGAAATGAAATTAACAGGCACAGGAATAACAAGACAAAGGCAAAGCAAAAAAAAAGACCGTTGAAGCTCATCAGAGCAACAGTACGAAAAAAAATTGGAATGAAACGAAACGGGAAACAAATAAAAATGTCCTGAATGCGGGCATTCAGTGGAATGGCCTTTGTTTGCACTTTCGGAATAAATATTACGACGATATTTTTGTGCAGACACACGAGAATAGGTGCGAAAAAAGGTCCATTTGTCAGTTTTTTGCTCGGCTGCACACGATAGCATAGCCTCTGCCTTTTCTCTGGCCAGTCTCACTCTATTTGAGCGATGGTTTGGTACTGTGTTTTACATTTCCGATTTCGATAGATTTGTTTGGCGGCGCAACCATTTTGTGGTACACGGTGCTTGAGCGATTCATCGTGCGTTATGGCCATGGCCAAAATGATATGTTTGTACATGATCGGAAAAATCAATTCACAAACATTATTATCTAAATGATTTGGCGTCGGGTCGAGGCACGCACAACTCATATACATCGTCTGAAGGTTTCAAATACATACCGAATAGGAGAGCAAGAGAACGGGAAATGAACAGCGAGAGAGAGAGAGAGAGACGAATGAACTAACGACTATATTGCATAAGCTCACCCAATATATGTATAGATTTCGCACCGAAGCACAATGAATGAAATTCTTCAAACTGACAACTTTCGTTCGTACGTGAATTTCCATCGAATTTTAACAATATACACAGACATTGATTTCCATCTTCGTTCGTTCTTTTTGCTGCTGTTGTTGTTGTCGTTTGTAAGTATGCAGCTCTATCAATACCCACAAACACCATTATGCGGTATTGTTCAACTGAAACCTGACACTGGAAATCCATTTAGCCAAATTCCCAATCGATGGAAACAATAACGAATTGGTGCTAACCGTTCAATTCGGAAGTGGCTGTGCATTGAATATTTAGTTTTCTCTTTTGTGGTGTGTGTGTGTGTGTTATGGAAATTTCGTAATGCTGTGCTTTATTTTGACATCATTTTTCTCTCTAAAACTCTTCAAATTCGTTCTCTTTTTTCCTTCTGTATTTCTTCTTTCTCTATAGTTATAATCTCTTCACATATTTCTTTGGTTTAGTTCTCATGTTTTTAGATGGTGAATTTCCAACGAGCCGTTGTCAGTCTGGGCCGTTCGTTCATTTGTGGTGTTGCAATGTGCTATTTTATGACACAAAAGTATTTATTTACATAAACTAAAATTGATTGCATAAGCTTTCGAGCCTGTGAGGTATTCACCTTATAGACGAATGGGCGCAACCATTTAAAGTCCTTCATTATTTCATATTGAATATTCGGTGGAATGGTAAAAATGTGCGAACAAACACGTTTCAGGTGTAACGATTATTGGCTGAGTTACCGAACGAAAATGCAATTCACGTCTGTCATTCAAGTCGGTCTTCCGTCACCTGCCAATATTATGTTGCGGTTTTGTCCCTCTCTTCTCTCTCTCTATATGTGGCTGGAATTGAAGTCCCTGAACGCGACGCTATCGTGCGAAACGCTCTCCATTTCTCTCTCTCTCCGTCGCTCTATTCGAGAAAACAAGCGATACTTAACCCGAAAATGTTCTTGATGGCAAAACCCATCGAGGTGAAAATCAATTGACCATAATTTCATTAGAAGTGTTGTGTTTTGTCATGAAAATAAAAAATTGGTTGCATGCAAAAGATTCATCCATCATACATAATGCCAAAGTTTTCGAAACGAACTTGTGTACGCCTATAGGCATACACATATAGCCTCGCTTTCGATTTCCATGAAGTTTGAGTAATAAAGGTAATTAATTTGCCGCAATTTTCGTACAATTCAATAAACTTTTGACATTTCCATAATTGATATTGACATTGGGCAAATCTCTCGCTTTCGTTACCCCTCTATCCTCTCTCTCTCTCTCTCTGTCTCTCTCTCTCTCTCTATCTGTGTGTGTCGCACTTTGCATGAAACCAGATGCTGCGGTATTCTCCGAAAAACATTCCGATCACTTAAACTAAATTGCAATCCTCTTCACGTTCCACATTTTGAATGTGTCGTGTACTCATGTGTGTCTATGTGGTGTTTGCGATCGCCCACCATCAAAAAAGCAATCGATATTCATTTCGCGTACGAAATGAATCATGTGTACGAAGCGCAAGCGAAGAAGATAGATGGAATACGACCGAGAGAAAAGGGAGAGGGAAAGAGAGAGTGAAAGCGCGCAAATATAAAACTTCCAAACAAATGCGCTGCTCCGGCCTCGTGTTATTGTCTATTTTGGCGATTTTATGCGGTCGACATCGTCACATCCTCCGATTCCGAGTTTGTCTGCACACATTTATCGATTGATAATATTGAACGAGAGTCATCAATTTATATTTACACATGCGATTTTTGTGCTTTATGCCACACGAGGACGCGCTTCACACACTATACTCTTCATATTGGTTTGGTCAAAGTGTGACGGTGGCGGCAATGCGCATAAGGAGCGCCGATTCAACGGCAAATTGTATGTCTCCAGAATAGCTCCAGTGATATATCATGTGTGCAAATCGACTTGTGTTATTTGTTTTTTTTTCTCTTGTTGGCGACTCTTGTTTGCACCTTTTTATCCCATTTCTTGTTTGGTTTTTTTGTTTCGGCTACCGTTTTTTTTCTTCTCTACTGATAAACTATCGACGACCAATGTAATATAGTATATTACAAACTGATTTTACCAATGCGAATATTCTAAATGCATGTGAGCATTTTGCCATTGGCAAACATTTGAAAATTCCCCTTTTTTCCGATTTTATTTCTTTTCCACGTTCAATTGTCATTGCATTTGGAGGATGGTAAAAAAACAGACAAATTTCGATGTTCACATGGGATGAAAGTACATTTGATAAACTCGGTGAAGAAAAAGACGAAAATAACACATTGAAACTCCGGCAAATACCAATTTCACCGTTTGTTTCTACCCTCGAATTGTTGGCGCTCAAGCGAAAAGATTATAACCAGAAGATAGGATTTTTTCACTCTCTCTCACTTTCTCTCACTCCCACTACATTCTATCGGAGCAAGACAAGAGGAACAGACGTCGGATTGAATTTTGGTGGCGGTGTTGACGTAAACGAGCACATTTTTAGATCTGTCATGAGTGTGTGTGTAAGGCAAGAAGAGAGTGAAAAAGATAGAATGGTGACAGAGAATGCCGGCACCCAATGGTGAAATGCATTTGATTACAAACGGAATATACACACGATGGCAAAAATGCCAGCAGCAAAAATTACCACATCTCTCTGTCGTCCTCGTTGTCGTCGTCGCCGTTACCGTCGTCTTCGTTTGAAATCGAAATGGAGAGACAGAGCCAGAAAATGGAAATGGTAAAAAGGAAACGGAATGAAAATCGAAATTAATCAAATATGGAAATTTTATGCAAATCTTGACGTTCGTTCATGATCACCAGTGAACATTATTTAACCTGAAGCTTTCTGATAACTTGTTCATTGAACAAACAATATTAGGTAATTTTTTACTTCTTTTTCTCTCTCCCCGTATTGCGTGCGTCATCAGCCAACCAACCAATGATTATTACTAGGACCATCATTAAAGCTTTGTCTGTAATCAGACATCATCTGCGTTGTTGTCTTTGTTGTGTGCGTGTATGGAGCGCACACCATCATGACTTGGTTGATTACAATTTGAATTGAAATGTCATCATCGCCATCAAATTGAAATGAAGCGAATCGAAAAAATGGAAAGGATAAAGGGGTTCTTGCATTGAGGTTATTTTCGTTTACGAATTAGCATAGACTACTCTACTCTACTCTTTGCTATATATCCACGAAATGAAAACGATAAACATAAAGAATCATCGCGATCATCGTCGATTTTCGCTCATTTATCCCGTCATTCCGGAACACAATACTCAACGATGCCAACTTTATTGAAACTTTAGAACATTTCAACAGTCAAAACGAAGCAGATAAAATGACACGAAAAGAAAACCCAATTGAATATATAAATAAAGTAGCGTGCCCGAAATAAAACCGAAATGGAAAATAAAATTCGGAAGAACGTAACAATAAAAACGAAGAAAAATCATTTAACAAATGACAACAACAAAACGTGGAAAATGATCGAGATTTAATGGAATTGTTCTTATTTATTTTTTTCGTTGGCTGAATGAAGTGTGAAAACGAAGCAGCAACCGAAGTTTGGATGAATTTTGCATTTGAAATTTTACAGCAGTAGCAGAAACACCAACGGCACCAACTGTTTTCAATTTTCATTTTTCAATATAGTAATGTGTAGACGGTGTACACTGTACAACTTTGATTTCGAAAAGACAATTCAATTTTTTTTCCCACTCACTCTCCTCTCGTGCGTACACCACCTTGCTTTCGTTCGTTTTCCTTGTCTTTCATATCGGAGCATTTCGTTCACAGTTTCCGGCACAAATGTAACGAGACGAATTTTTTGTTCGTCAAAAATTTGCATATCTTTTTCCCTTATCGTATAAATCTTGTTTTGTATGTGCCTGCATCAGATGAAGTTTTCTTATTTTGGTATTATTTTTGGCTCGTTGCTGTTGTTCAGGGATGAAGGGCAAATCAGCGCGCCTCCACATACGCACTTGGAACAACAAAAGTTTTTCACCAGTTACATAAATACACTCGCACAAAGTGAAGAACACCGAAAATGCAAATGCATAGAGTACAAAAATAATGGTCCTGCGACGGCATACACACACACACACACACATGCAATGTATGCGCGCGAAGACCAAACAAAATAGAAACTACTTTATTGCTTTCAATTTCGCTTTTCCGACTCTCGATGCTCCCGTTCACATCAGCACATTATCGTTGACAGCGTTGAATGAGATAGAACGGAAACAAAATGTAAATACATGCCAAGTGTGTATTTTGGATGGATGCTGCTGTTGCTGCTACTTTTGCTGCTACTATTTGGTTTCGCCGCTTTTTTTTTCTTCTACTTTTACTTCTTCTTTGTTTCATTTTAGAATCAAACATCATCAGGCGACGATGATCTAACACATTTTACTCGTACTCCAGTTTTATCTCCGCTCTCTTTCTCCATCCCTCTATGTGTGTGTGTGTGTGTGCGCGTATGTTTGGTCTTCCGTTTGCATTGCACGACAAATATGTGTTTTCGTTTTATTTTTATTTTTATTTTTATTATGTCAAGCATTTAGGAGTGTGGCACATTTGCATATATGAGACGATCATCGAGCTTCAAAATGTTGAATGAAACAAACGAATATGTGCTGAATGTGTTGGTTTTCGTTTTCAATGTGCCCGATTTCAATAATTTAGTTTTGAAGATTTCACATCGGCTTTGCACACGGAAGTGCACATCGCTTTCTTCCGCAGAAAGGGGAGTTTTCTGGTCAGCTTGACTCTTTTCTCTTCTTGTTATACCAGATAGAAGTGAATCTCTTAAGTCTTGATGGGAAGTTTTCCTTTGAGACCGAAGAGAAATGGGGCCTTTTGGTGTGCATGTACGATGTGTGAATAAGCGGCAAACAAAATACGGCACAAAAGCCGATAATTTTACCATTAGTAGAAAATTATGCAAAAACAATGGCAACCATTTCGCATAGATTTACTTGAGCTTCATGTGGCCAATGCAAATAAAAAAGATTAAGAAACTCAAGCACTGAAAACGGATTTTCGGAAAGAGAGTGGCTGAACGGTATGTGTGTGTGCATGGCACATGTCATATATCCCATTTAAATGTCAGACACTTAATATTGGCAGTGTTGATGAGCGAGGGAGCTGGAGATAGGGGCAGAGAGAAAGAGAGTGAGAGCTGGCACAGGCACATAAAGCCCAAAAATACGACGACAATAGCAACTTCAATAATAAATAGATAGTTGGTTGTGTGTTTTAAAATATGCACCATGCAAATCGTTATGAAGAGAAGTGAACCAGAATCCAGGAATGAGAGAAAAAAAAAACGAATATCAAGAGATAAATGCAAACGCAAGCGCATGCAAATGTTCGGTGTCTAAACGATGAACGAGACCTGATATTTGTTCATGTACCATGCACATTGTACACAAGTTGGCTGTCTGGTTTAGTCGAAGCATTCAAATTATTCACCGTTGACTTTGCACTCTGACTAATGTATACCTCTATTCGAGCATGTTGTATAATTTTTTTTTGTCTACTGCTTTCGTTCGGTTGATGCGTGTACATGCTTTTGAACAGATCGGCCGGTGCCAACTGAACTCTCTCTCTCTCTCTCTCTCTGCCACTCTTTCGCCAGACACAGATAACATTATCGCATTTATGATTGTTTTAAAAAATTCAACAGCATAAAAAGTGAACATGGCCAAGCTTTGTGCGAACAACAACAACAACAGCAGCAAAAAAAATCCTGGAGAGAGATTTCATTGGGGACGCTAAAGCGGTGAATTCAATCATGTTGGGCCCATTCGTTAACTAATTGCATAAAAGCGTATATATATATATATATGAGTATGCGTGTCTTTGACTGACCGTTACTAGGCAACTTACCACAACCGCTTCCTTTCGTTTCACACTGCAATTCAAGTGTTAAGTTTATTTTCCCAAAAGCCAATTTATGCTAAGAAGGTATGGCTCCTTTCAATTTTCAATTGAATTACCATTTGAGCCGTGTACACAGAGATTTTCTCTTATTACCATTCGAAATAAAGCCGATACGAGAGCATCGCACATGCAAAATACTACAATTCCACCATAAATAATTGAGTAATAGTGTTTGGCAACAATAATAAAAAAAACGGCATTTCATCGGTCTCAACAGTTGAGATATTTCAACAGCACATACACACACACACAGCGAGATTCCGTAGTTCGGAATGAAATTCACTTGCAACTGGCAGATGCACAACTACACAGTCAATTGTGCCTTGTCGCGATTCTTCAGACACAAACACAAGCGCACATAGGCATGGAAAAACGAAGGAAATTGAAATATGCACGGATAATGTCCTGTTTCACGCCATGCGCATGCTCTCCGGCTATGTGTTTATCGGAATCGTGTACACACTCTGTACTGAATGTATCAGCTCTTTTGGGTTCTCGTACACACACACACAGCCGTAGAAACAACAACGGCAGCATGTTCCATGCACGGGGAGTTCGGTGTGTGCATGTGCAAAGAAATGTACATTGGTATTGGTGTTCGATATGCCTCGCGCCGTTGAAATTGATATCAAGTGTGTACAATTTTATGTGTATAATGTGCGAAGCATCAGTCTCAATAGTACAGAATCGCTGAAATATTGTGTATATCGCTGCTTATCACATCATATTTCGATTTATTATTATTTATCCAATCATAAAATAAATAGTTTCAATTTGAGAACCATTTTTTTTCTCTCGTTTTATCTATTAAAATCCGTGCCAATAATTAGTTAGTGCTATGCCAAGTTTCCATATCATTCACGATAGAAAATAATAACGTGTGAAGTTAAAGTAAAATATCAAGCAAATTTCCGAAATTGGTGGTTGTCAGAGCAACCAAAAATTCTATCGGCTACATGTTTGTATTGAGCGATACGAGCTCTGCTTGCTGTCTACGGTGCATTGGCATTTCATATCGAATACGGTGACGGTGTTTGTTGTTCTTGTTGTTGTTATTTTGCGTTTAGTTTTCGGTTCTGTTATCGTTGTCATTTCACCAATCACTCCAAGTGTGTTGTGTTACGAGTGAAAAGCGTTGTTATTCTTGTGAGTCTATTTCAATCAACATCATCCATCATCAGGAGTGTTCAAACTGCGGTCAAAATCAAAATACGTTCAGCATCGAAATTGCGATTTGGAAGGAGTTTCATAATTTATACGCCTGAAAACCATCAATGATTAGCCGTATTAAGTAATCTGAAATATAAGACGTGTTGAGTTTTTCATTGAACATCATTCGACATCGCTACGGTATTGGTTTTCTTCGTTTGGATTTTGAAAGAAAATCTCAAAACCACAAATCGGTGAAATTTCATCGATAAGCTTGAGAAAACAACATAAAAAGCGGCAAAAAGACACACATCACTGGAAAAAAATTACACTGGCAGCCACTGAACACGCGAATCAAATGACCAGACAACACATATCACATCAAAAACAACAAAGCGTAAAAGTAATTTGAGAGCTACTGTTGCTTGGATAGGCGATACTTGACGCGATAATAATACGAAAAAATATTTTAAAAAAAAACAACACACCAAACGCACATCAAGTCTCACCGCATCGTAAAATCGTAACATATACAAGAGCATACGTAACATTGGGCGAAAAATTAAGGCTATTCAACCGGAAATTTGCCGAACGGATTTGATACGGTCGTCGTCATCGTCATCATCATCGTCGTCTGAGTGAGCATTGATTGAACCAATAATAGTCGTCCTCGTCGTCCTCGTCGTTGTGTGTATATTTGATATATACCCCAATCCGCACGGTAAGCGATCATCAAGTGTATTTTAATATATTATTGGAAGTAAAAATAGCCAACACAATCAATTGGAATTGTGTATCGATAAAAATAAAAATAAAAACTGTGTAATGACCGGGGCACAGTGTTTTTGATGTGTTCAATACACGGTTCGGTTACACGGCCACCACCAGTCCAGACAATGATTGAGTGACATTATTTCCAAATGTGTGGCTCTCATGTTTGTTTGTATTTTTGTTTCGTTTTTTTTTTTCTGTCCTCCGTATTTTGCGTGTCAACTACTCAATTCGTTGGATTGACTTTTTTTTCGTGTAGTCAAGAGAGTTTACACAGTTTAGTGTGTGCATCATCGAAAATTGGAATTGCTGTAGATGTATTTCGAAATGTGGCCACAATATCCACTGAAATGCGATTGTTGACATTTGTAGAATGCGCGTTCACTTGTCGATATCGATTGAAAAATGAAGCCATTCGGCGCTCCCTCCATACGAACGCTTTGGTATGTCGAACAAAAGGCGAAAAGTTTAATGATGTAACATTGTCTATTGCTTTTTATTCGATTGCTAAACTTCTTTTCGATTCATTGTAACGCTTTTTTTTTCTGTTGATATATCCGATTCCACATCTGGCATCTGTCGATCCAAAATTTAATTTCATTTTGAGTCTTATGCATTTGGCATTTCGTTTGTGTGCGTGCGTGCGCGCTTCACACTTTCTATTCATTTTCGCTATTAGCTTTGGCTTCACTAAGAGTGCACTTGTGATGTGTTCACGATGTTGTTTGCCAAAGTTCTTTCTTTCTCCACTGTTAGTCCTGCAGCTGAAAAGGAAAGAAATGGTACGTGTACACACATTCAATATACATTCTTTTCGCTTTAGGTTTTTTTTTTCTTTTCTTTTCGTTCCTATTCCATTTATCCGTGTCAGTGCTTCTCTTTTTCTCGTCGCTTCCTTTTCTCCTCTTCTTTTTCTATGCATCTTCTTGTTATCTTGAATTCTTTTACGATATGAACGTGAACAGAGAGTGGTGGTTCGTCCGAAGGGCGAACACAATTCCAAAATTAAGAGCAATATCTTCACGTTGAAATGCGCGACGCGCTGAAGGCATTTAAAGTCAAATGAAAATCCTTATCAAACTCTCTCTCTCTCTCTCTCTCTCTCTCTCTCTCTCTCTCTCTCAATTGAACCACACATGTGCAACGAGCAAACGGCAAACTGCATACAACTTGTTCAATCCATTTTCACAAAACCGCCAATTCAATGGTGTTTTCGCTTTGGGAAAAAATGATCGCACATGTTTTTTTTTGTTTCGGTTTTGTTTTGTGCACATGCACACGAAACAACTGGCATACGTGTATAGATTTGCTCGTGTGCCATTTTCATGTGTTTTCTACGGGATGTGTGCATCGGGATCAGAAAAGTTTTGCGACGGATTCGCTGATGATTCAAAATTACTTTACAAACTACGATTTTATTCGGTTGTTTTGTGTTTATCGTTTAGTTTTGCAACGAATTGGTCCAACGTGAGCCATTGTTTTTGTTGCTGCTGCTGCTGTTGTGTATGTGTTTCGATTATGTTTTGCCGGTACCTCAATCCGGATACACCATTGCGATCGCTGTCGATTCATTCTAATAACTTGTACACTCTCTTCGCTCGAGTCATACACATTCACTTCGTTCAAGCTTAATTCTTCGACGAAACTCTTAAGAGCATAATTGGAATTTTTGGCAAATAAAGACATATAGTACACATAGATTCAGATTTTATCCACAACAAAATCCTCATTTCATTTGCATAAAACATAATTGTCATATATTATCATTTATAATGATACTTTTGGAGCGCACTAAAGCGCTTTAATCGCATCGCGTGTCAATTGTCGACGAGCCGAAAGAGGAGAGGAAAAAAAAACTTAGCGGCAATGCAGAAATGATAATAATGTGGAGGCACACGAATGAAACGAAACAAAAAAAAAATTCGTTGCCCTAATAAATCGTTGATATTTACAGCATTTAAGCCGGCGCAATTTTTTAGCTGTCAGCGCTCAAGGTATTAAAACGATTGCAAGCGATTAAATCATCTAAAACTGGTGCGGCCCCTCTAATGTTACTGCCACTACAATTACTTTCTCTCTCTCTCTCTTGGTCGAGTGCGTGCAACGTGGCACGCTGCTCGATTTGCATCGATCGATTTGCGCGAGACCTGGAACCTCGGAAAATAACGCACAACACTCACGTTGATTGTGTCGACCCGTCAATTCCATGGAGCACAATGTGTTCGGTCATTGCTTTCCATTTCTCTCACTCTCTCTTCCTCACACACGCACACATTCACCGAGAGTCTCAGTCTAAAACAAACAAAAAACGCGTGCTTTGATGCCTACTGAAATGTGAAGTCGTCGGAATTGCAACCGTTCACTAGGGAAATACATGTCAAGACACATCAACCATTTCGAAATGTATTATTTCATTGCTTGTCTGGATTTTCATAGCCAATCCAATGCGCCGGCAATTGCATGAGTACTTAATTCTTCGACTATCATCATTCCTGAACAACCGTCCGAACAAAGAACAACACTTAAAATACGCTCAGCAGCTTATAATAGCAAACACACCGAAAATATCCAGCCGAGTGCTTCCCATGTGAATGATGTTGACAGTTTCATGATTCCATTTCACTTTTTGCACCACTTCTCTGTATCTTTTAAATGGATTTTGTGATTTGTTGATCGTCTACTTTCATCTCTCTCGCTCTCTACGTCATTTCTATCCTCGTCCCCTCTTTCCCTCTGTGGTTGAAAATTCAGTTGAAAGATTTTGTTTAAATGAAGTTTGCGACGAAAAATTCATGATTACTTCCATATTTGAATTTATCACAAAATTTATGGGCGAATTTTCGTAGTTCGCATCACAAAACGCATGCCACATTCCAATCTCTCTTTCCGTTGTGCTCTCGGCTTTTTCCAACACACCGAGCTTACAACAAAAACTCTTGAAATGTAGCAAAATCGTATATCGAATGGAGATTTCGTGCTTGCAACAACATTTAATTTAATTACATGGCCAAAATCAGAACTATTTGCGGAAGCAAACCGAAAATGCCGATTTAAATCATGATATATTACACTGGGCATGAGATGCAAGAGGCAGTCAAGCAAATTGGTCTCTCTCTCTCTCGGTCGTCTGCCCTCTCTGCCATCCCTTCGCCACATCAACCAGTCGACAAAAACCAAGAACGAGCGTTTGTAACGTCTTGTGCTAGCATAAATCCATCTTTGAGATAGAGCAAACACGATTTTCCATCAAGTTTTTAATTAGCTTGCGATAATTCATTTTTGGCTCGACCATTGCCTCCACGAATCCCGAATTCACATCTGCCTGCGAATATGGAACAACAACATAGAAACTTTTAGCCGAAGAATAACTTTTGTGTGTTGCACGCAAAAAATAAAGTTTCACCCGAATGTAATATGACTGCAAATCAATTAAATTAAATGATGTTTTTCGGGAGCAGCAAATTTTTCTGTCGGTTGTGTGTATCGAAGTGTGCGGATGGATTTTATTGCATTATGAATATTGATTGATTAAGAAACGGTTGTTCATGCCAAAATTCTGCCATTTTTGAGCAAGTTCACCAATTAAATTCACTCTGGGCAAAGCAAAGTGTTTTTCTGCAGAACGATAACCTTGGCAAGTCTGACGGGCGGAAGAATGCAAAAGTGTTTACTTTTCGAGCGGAGTGTAGACACACAGGCGCACAAACATGTGCACGACACTTGCAACAAATTGAAAAACGAAAAATGAAATGGAACAACCACGTCGACGGCGGCGGCAACGAGAAGAAGTATTTTCAAAAACGATTTACATTGAATGAGCACGACTAAGAGAAAGTTGAAATCCATGTGTTTAAGCCGCCCGCCCGCATTCTCCGAGATGTATATGCATGATAAGATGAAGGAAAAAAAGGGTAATTATTTTGCTTGTTTGCGTCGCAAGGAGTTAAGTATGCTGTAAAGTATGCAAAACCATTGAGTCAGCAGCATCATCACAAATGCCGCCCGGTTTTATCGTTTTGAAGCGGGCGGGTGAGCGCGCGCGCGCACACACACACACACACACACACACTCAACGCAAATACACTCCAAAAACATAAATAAATATTACATTTTAATAAGATGAAAATACGACACATTGAATGCGATGAATGAGAGACGAGGCTCACTGCAAACGCGCACGTATAGACATTCGACATTTTCGCACAATTTATCCACACACTTTTGAGTGTGCGAGAATTTATGTGCACCGTCTTGCGAATCAATTTGAAATGATGACACGGAACTAAGCAAGCGGAATCACTAAATTTTTGAGCCGAGATAGGCGAGTGTATGTTTGAGAGATAAAGTTTCGTTCTCTATCTCATGTTATGTACCGATGAATAGAACAGAACAGAACAATAGCAAATCCAATATGATTACATACTATTAAATGTTCGTTTTTCATGCGTTCGCAATGTGATGTACAACGAAAAATATCCCCGTGTCTATATGTATTTGTGTATGTGTGTCGGTGGAAAATGACAATTTTTGAATGTCGGAGGTGTGCAATTTTCGGGAGCATCCCATCTAAGGCGCAATGTGTGTCTATATAATGTCCATAGTCTGACCGTGTTCAACGCTTGAAATTATTTTTCCCGAAATCAGCAACATTATAATTGAAAAATTGGTTTTGTATAGATAAGGAAAATATGGGGAGCCCAACGCGCGTCACATGCAAACCTTTTGCCAGTGCTTTTTGCATAGACTTCGTTCGGCTCGGTAAAAGTGTGTGCAGCATGAAGACGCACGGAAAATGTGAAACACAAAAATAACAATGTGTAACGATTCCATTGTCTTCACATTCTTTTTTCTCTCTTTCTCTCGCTTCACTCTCTCGTTGGTTGAATATTTTGTGTCCGGGAGCTTCATTACGAGAGACGACACCAATTTAGCATACACAAGCTATCCAATCTAATGTCTATACAGTGTACAGTGTACACTTGTGCATATTTTTCGCACCAAATTTTCACAGGCGACAGCCGAATGTGTGACAACAGCCCAGTAAAGAAAATGCTACAAATTTCGATGAATCCAATGCTTGGTTCTCATTCCATAGGCAACCAAAATCTCTATTCTTCTTTTTTTTTCAATAATAATGGCATATCTTACGTGAACGACATGGATGGCATTACGGTTTGTCATGTGTGCTGTTTTTGTGCAGAGATTCGAGGGATATTTATTATGCCGAGTGAAAACCCGTTTCGCTTGCCACTTTCCGTTTTACCCTTTTCCGTTTGTGTGTCGCTGTTGGTGTGTGTGCGCACTCGTTCACATTCGAATGCCACCGCATCCCAAACGGAAAATGGAAAAGATTAGAAAATAAAATGAAATGTAAAGATGTGTCAAATCGGTGTCAAGTTTAATGTATAGATTTCGTTGTATGTGTGTTTGTGTATGTGCAGTCATTTCAAAGAATCGAGTCGCTTCAATCACTGCAATGAACAAGATCAGAGACACATTTTCTCTCTGCCTCTCTATGTTATCCACAAATCTAGCACATATATGCAACAACAATAATAACAACAACATCAACAGCATGAATCTCGTTTGTAATTATGTCACACAGACGGAAAATGAACGCTATCTAAATTATTACCGTAATTTGATAAAACCAAAATGTGTTCCATGCATTCATTTCGGGTGGGGCAAATATTCCTCAACACCGAAAAAGTAATCACAGCCCATTATTTGTGCCCCCCATTGGTTTGCTTCTAACGTGCTCGTCGCTTCGTTCATTCATTTCAGCTCTAACAACTGTTAATTCGTATCATTTGATAACAAATTAATGCGCAATCGTAATAAACGATGTGCTTTGAACCACAATCAGTTAACTTGAATTTTAGAAAATCCAATGTGTCCACTGTCCGCTTATTTCGACCAAAAATGGAATACTTTTTTTTTCCTATTTGCCACAATGTTTTGTCGACGAATTTTAATGAGGCTCATGAGCCATTATGCTAACGAAAAATGTATTTATTGCGACCAAAACCGACACACAGATATTTCAATCACATTTATTTGCATTACAACAAATAAATCACTAGTGTCTTTGAATTTTCCACTCCACCCTCATTCACAATGTGATGTTGTTTCTCATGGAAAATACAATAATGAATCCATTCATTACTTGTGTAAACTACGGGACGCTGATGGATTTAAACAGAAAAAAAATTATTCCATCGCTTTTATGGCTTGAAAAACCAATTACGACCGAAACATTCATCAATGAAAATTGTTTTGGAAAATTAGGTTAATTTCAAAAAATGTATTTTTAGAGGGTGTCCACCATCGAATGGATGTGAAGACGAGACAACATCCAAATATTCAATCGAATTACGTCTCATACAGCTTTCTACGCGCGCATTTTCATGAACTCATTTACGTGGCCACGTTTCAATTTCGGTTTGTCTTATGAATGCGACGCGACGTTACGAAAATTCAATAAAATCGAATTTTCAAACGAAATCTGTCCAATAAATGCCAGTGTAAAAATTCGAAAAGAGTGGGTATCGTCGTGTCGAAATAGCGCTCGCTCACGATGGACCATACAATTTTTTCGCATAAAATTTAATGCCAACCGAAAATTTCATTAACTACAATTGCTGGGGATGTTTTCTTTTTTGCCAACGCTCTTGTGCAGTGTGCGCGCACGCCCACGTTTTGTTACATTTTCTTTTTACATGACAGTCACGTTGTGTTGCAGTGCGATACAATTGCTGCAAATGGATGCACAAATTTGCCTCTTCGTCTTTCCGCTGCGACGCTTTCATTGCCATACGTATGTTTTGTTGTCGGGGCATTGCGTTGTTTATTGTCGTTGTTGGACGACTCTCAAAAGTCTCTTCAAAATATTTTTAGTATGTCGTCGTCGGTTTTGATCCTGAATACATTCTCTCTTTTTTTTGTTCATCTTCTTCATACGTTCAGTTTTCTTGTTACCTCCTGTTGTCGTCGAGTCAAAGACACTTCTTCTGGCACAACATCAGAGAAAAAGAAAGTAGCAAGCCATAGAGACGATTTGTGAAATAAATTGTGTATAACCATATTGAAACTTCTTCTTTCGCAAAGTTGTTTAGTTAATCTAAAGGAAAGCTTTTAAAGCATGCTTCTTTTTCGCTGTTGTTTTTTCTTGTAATTCCTTTTGATTTTTTATTCAACAGTTTTTCCTTCTTGTCATGGAAAATGACGTGCATGTCATTCGGTTCATGTTTGCAGAATGAGCAGCACAGCAATGGAAATTGAAATTTAACTAAAAAGAATTGAATTAGATTGGCAAAGCGCACAGAAGAGAACCGGGTTTTTTTTTCTTTTGAAATCGTAGTGTTTGTAGTTTCAATTGATATCAAAGACATGATATTTTTCGTCTTGTTTTTCTTTTTGATTTTGCTTTTGCCCGAAACTTCGATCGATACTATTAGTTAAATCGTCGAGTCCAAGGCGGTGAATTAATCGGAGGAGTGAGACTGTGTGCAATTATTGCTTAGTTTTTTTTTCTTTCTTCGTTGATAGTCAAACGAAGTGAGTCGATGACAAAGAAAAATTGAACGAGGAAGTTGTGGTGTGTGTGTCCCAAAGGACTGGGAACGAGAGAGAGGGGGAGAGAAAGACTTGAGCATCGAAGTTCATTGCGTGAACAAATCCAATTCCCCTAGGCTCATTCTCAATTAATTACAACTACTTGTATAAACATACATATATTCATTTTCATTCGCCCAGCACATGTTTCAGCTGTTGACACAACCCAAACCGATTGCTGTCACTATCTTCCAAGTTCAAGTCATCCAATTGGATTCTTATGAAAATTTTATTTGAATATCATCATCTAAGCGAAAAACCGAAATATTTCACAAGAAAATAGAAAAGAAAAAGGACAAGGCCAGAATCGTATCGATGAAACTTTCAAAAGTGTTGGTTTTTTTGCCATTTTGAATTCCTTATCCGGCGGCGGTATAAAAATTAATGTAATGTCTGTTGTGTGTAATTACATTCTTTTGTTTGAGCATGCAGTTAGCGTTATCGTCGATTCGGGTCTTTCTCTCTCTCTCTCCCTCTCTCTCTCTCCCTCTCTCTCTCTCCCTCTCTCTCTGTCGCGGAATGAGCGCCATGCCATTCAATGAAATCACAAATCTTTTGGGTACTATTATGGCGACAAACAAGCAATGAATTCACGCAGAAAAAAATATCTTTCGTCAAAAACGCAACAGCACTGCGTGCCTAAGATCTCTGCTTGTACAGAGTTTGGTGCGTTTTTTTTCTGGTGCGTGTATGTGTATGTGTTTGTGCGTATGTCCCATCACTTCAACGATACCGACCTCATCGTTAAACGAATATTGTCTATTTTCTTAACGCACGGAACTTGTGTGTACTTGAGATGATTTGACAAAAGAGCAGCTATTATCCGTAGTTGTTCGCAGTGCATTAGATGAATCATTTAGATGGCTTTTTTTTGATGACAAGTAAACACAAATACCCGAGCAAGAATCATTGCCGCCACCGCGCACACCCAAACCCAAAAAGTCCTTCGAGTGAAATTGTTTACGTTATTTAATTATAGGTGCGTCTCACATAGGGACGTAATTTAGCGCCTCTTTCTCTCATTTCCTAATGGCTATGGAGATGCTATGTGTGAGTGAGCTTTCTATGTCTAGTTTTCGCTCTGAAATGCACAATGTGTAAAATAACGCCAAATGTATGTATTTGAACTTCGTTAAGCATCCAAAAGCATTGTTTTATTGACGAAGTTGACGCCAAATGGCCAATAGCCTGCCGTTGATATAATACCAATGGCATTGCCAATTCCCCAAAAATTCCGTCTGAGTTTTTACATCACAAAATTAATTCGCCGTCATTCGGTGTGTTTCCTGTGTGAGTGTGCAGAGTGTTTGGCATTCATTTCAATTGGTTTTAATTAGGCATGAAGCGACACAGTGAATCTCCTGTTAGAATATTTACCGAAAATAATCGCATGCGGTCGAAAATTAGCGATTATTCTCATTTGTACAGGCGTTGAGTCTTGTTACACTCCACGGACCTCGAAATTGAATCTCTATCGTAAATTGACGGTGCCTTGTTCCATTCACTTTCCATCGTATGCATCAAAAATGTCATTTTGATTTGCTATCATTGCCATGCAGCTAAAAAATTAATAACTCAAAATGACAACATACCGTCGCCTCCTCCACAGCCCCATGAGTCGATTATGTGTACATATCTACCGCAAAATTACCCCACGGCTCAATTAACGTCAAATTGTAGGCCTGTTTCGTTTTAGCTGGGCGCGTGTATAGTAAACAAAATTACGAACGGATCAAATATCCGTTGAATTTCCAGTCCAAACTGTTTTCAACTCTTGTTGCCTGCCCAGTTTTCATCGAACGCCGAAACGTAAACAAACCGAAAAAGTTTTTCCGTTGCCACATTGGAAATTCGGTAAGTTCGGCATTATTTGCGTGAACTTTGTGCGTTGTCTTATAATAAAATGTTGTCATTTGATGCGGGCCACATCGTTCAGGATCCGCTTCGTTTCGGTCTAACAAAAATAATTACACGAGTTGCCGGTGTGACAAAATTCAGTTAAATATTACATAACTACCCAGAAGAGTATATTGTAACGCATAACACGCCATGACTTGATGAAATTTTATTCGAACGCCAGCTTTTCCATGATTTCTTCCACTTGTTCACGGTATTCGTGTTGGCCGCTGCTGCTGCTGCTGCTTGATTCTGATTGCCGCGACGCTCGTTCCTATTCTAGTTCATCAAAATGAATGAAAAGCAGAAAATTTATGATGAATTGTACATTTTATACACTCTTTTGGAATTTCATTTAGCCGACTACCGCCTGCTAACTGCCACTTTTCTCTAGAAAACAAAACAGCCACGTAAAGTGAAATGAGTAATTGCTTCATTTCTTCCACCTCGTTTTTTTATTCACTAGCACACACTCGTTCTTCCTCTCCCTCCCTGTCTGCATTCTTTGCTCATTCGTCGTTCGTTTTGTTCAATTCATGCCGTTCGGCTTATATTTCTCAAGCCGAAAGTGAAGAAAACTTTCCGTGCACAAAACTTGTTGGCACTCCAAAACATGCACATACACACACACATACCCAAAATCGGCCTTTAATCTTATTTTCGCTAGATTTCAAAGGGGAACAAAAACTTTTCAAATTCTTGCCATCCAAAATGTATGCAAACTTTCCGTTTGCTTTAATGAATCGCATTTTTTTTCCCACTGTTTCCACTTTCTTTCTGTTTCCGGAGTGCATTTTTTTCTGTGTATGCGCGCATCGTGTGTATTTCGACTACGGCTTTTTACACGCCAAATGTAGCGTGAACTTGACGGTTTGCAACATGTTTGGTCGCTGTTGGAAAATTGAATAGGAAGCTTTGTGTGTTTGTCAAAATGGCTTTTGCACACGAATTAATCGTGGCAAGTGCAAAAGTTGTGTCATGTGTAATATACCTTCTTGAAAGAGTGTATAAATAAATCAAATTTTCCCTTTTTTGGAAAATGTCAAATATTTTGGTAGGCAGCGTGAATGTGATACATGGCCGCTCACCAAAATGCTTGAAAATCGTCGTATATAATTATGTGTGTTATGGTTTTCCCATTGGAATGTTTATTGCACACAGAAAAAAAAACAACGAACACACGAACATGAACAACCGACGTCTTGTTTTGAATGGAATGTCGCATTGAGTACAACGAGCTAGTAGCGTAGGTGGAGCGTCGAAAATTAATGATAAAATAACCAAAGTGCAGCGTGTACGATAGTGACGACAGCACACAAGAATATGTCATAAAATAGTTATGTGTCAAGTGAAATGAATAAAGGACAAAAAAAGACAAAATAAAGAGAGTGAGCGGAAAAGAAAGAGAAGAGAAATGGGTAGCAGGAATTAATTATGAACGCCAGCCGTTTCGTTTAGCACGAGACTGTTGAAGCGCACGAGACTGTTGCAAACACACACACACACACAATAGAATGTAGCACAATTTGAGAAACAGTCCGGATTCTTGAGCGAAATGTGATGAAACGATGCTTCACTCAACTGCGGCACAACATCAAACAGAGTTTGAAAGAATACGATGAAGAAAGAAAATTTTATGCACAAAAGGGAATTATGATCAAGAGAGCAAAATATTTTCTCAATTTAAATAAATGAAATTTCATATGATACAGTCATTTTGGTAAATAAATTCGACTCTTGTTGTTGTGGCTGGTTCTTGTTGAGTGAGCGCAGTGTAATGATCGAAATGGAAATGCCGCATTTTACTGCATTCGGCAAAAATTAGATTGCTTATATATGTTTGTGTGTGTGTGTGAAATAATTTCCTAGTACACACAACACAGTTCAGAAAGCTATGGCACATTGGACGTTCAAGACACATGTACAAATGCTTCATATAGCCATGCACACACACACACATACATACGTATATTGTGTAGCCCATGGGGACCAAAACATTGCAAAAAATGAGCTAATATATTTTTATACGAGCATTTTTTTCATTCACTCTCTCTCTCTCTCTCTCTCTCTCTCTTTCTCTTTGCGTTGTGCTAGTTGCTCCCGCTCAGAAGAGCAATGAAAAAAATGTAAATATGTTCGTACACATTTCACATTTGTTGCAAAATGGTGATACAACGCCATCGAATCGATGTAGAGATGAATGGGGACGAGCATAAATAAATAGAAATGTTGTTACATAACAATTCGTTTTTTTTTGTTGGGAGAATGGTTTGAGCGTTCGAGCTTTTTGCATTTTTGCCACCTTAGGGCAGAGCAAAACATAAATTCACTCTTCACATTCGGATTCCAATGCCTTCCAGCTGCTCTCTCGGCTTTACGTCGATTACAAATTGATGAGTACACACATTTTAACAAGTAAGACAGCTCTTAACACGCAAATCCACCAAAAACCATTCAAATACCAAATGCCGAAATAGAAGAAAAAAAAATTCTTTCACACATGCCAAACATAGGGGAAAAGCGAAGTGAATGCGCGCCATTCGCAAATTATTTGTTGCATACGAATCAAAACGGCAGCAACATAAATTACACATTACATACAAAAGCAAACGCCACTTAATTCCAACGATAATGAAAACAATACACACAAGCAGACGTACAAATATGTACACACATTTGGAAGAACAAGCCAGAGAGTGGAAGGCGAAAGCTGAGTGAGAATGAAAGAGACATACGGTTCCATACGCACGCTGTGTTTGATAAATCATTCGTGCAATGAACATGGATAGGAACTTGAGCCTATATCGTCATTATGTGTAAACATGATCTTTTTGCCAAGAGAAAAAAAAAGAGAAAAAATACCAGCTCAACGATTTCGATTTCTGATAAATTCGATTAGACATCATCAGTGTACTCAAAGCCAAAATCCAATGAATAGAGAGAGCATTAGCTGATATCACTGATGAATGCCGTTTTTACCCATTTGCAATTGAGTATGTGCCTTGTGCCGTCTCAAGAGTGATTGAACCACATTCAAAGCATATCGCAAGTACGCAAACATCGACAGGGAATTGTTCATCTGCTATTGAAGTTATATTCAAAAGACGACGAGCAGCATTCCAGATGCAAGGCTATATACAAGAATTTCGTTTCATTTCCGAGCAGAGAAAAAAAAGAGGGAAATTCACATTTTTTTAAACTCTTCTTTTGCTTTTCCACCATTCATCGAGGCAACATCATTTTGGCCTGTGTATTTGAAAATTCGCCTGTAAATTTCCGAAAATAGAATGATTACAAGTGACCACTTGAGCTTTTGTGGGTACAAATAAAAACTTTCTTCATTAAATGTTCATTTAATACACGGCGTTTATGATTGTTATTATGGTTTTAAGCCCATGTCCTTCATACGGATTTATGGCGTTTTTTTTTGTCTGTTTTCTCTTCGTAAATCGCGATGAAGCGGGAGAAATTTAGCCCGGAATGAAGACCTTTTCGCTTAAATGTTGATCCCATATGAATATTTTTTTTTCCTTCTATTTTACATCATATTTCATGAGCCAACACAAAAGCGGATACCGAAAAAAAAATCGGTCTAAAAATTAAATTATTTTCACTGCTTCTTTTATCAAAATTAACGTCATGCTTTGGAAGTACTCATCATGCTAAAAGTTCGGTTGATAGAAACGTTGATTTAGTATTGTTTGAAGCAGTGAGCGAGCTGTTCACCGCACAAACAAAAATATCACGATAGCAGGCACGCCTGGAATGCGAACACCGAAGAATCAACCCCTTTTTATAAATCTTTCGCTCTGTTTATATATCGTGCTTCATTTTTATACTGAGATTATCGGCGTCCATTAAAACAGCGTCAGTCCACTCTTCTTTTTTCTTCTTCTGAAGAATCGAAATAAAACGGGCATAAAATGTCGGCAACAAATAGTCGACGAAAGAGAAGTGAGAGTGAGCTGAGTGATGGTCGACGAAAAAGAAGAGAGAGAGAGATATGAAGGAGAAGCATGTGCTCACCTCGTAAATGATGAACATCAACCGTATCGTTAAAATGAATAAATAATGATTTAAAGTTTTCAACACAAGACTACAATAAAAGCACGAACTGCAATCAGCCCGAGTCAGAGGAATAAATGCGTATATAATACACAAAGCAAATGTAACTCATCCGGTGTGGGTGAGTGGTTGAGAGCTAGAGAGCTAAAGTGTGGCTGGTTAACGCTCATTCCAAACGATAGCCGTCTATTTGCTTTTTGTATCGATCGCAATTTGTTGCGAGAGATAAATTTTCATGAATTGACATTGTAAGTTCTTGTATAGTAATTTTCTTGCAAAGAACCACGGAACAATGCGCGTACAAGCCAAAAGAGACGAACACACATACACACACACACACCCAACAATCGGTACGAGAAATGGATCCAGATAGATAGAGAAAGAGCAGGAGTGAGAGAGCTCTGGTTTCGACGGTGTGATATAGGAGGTAGATTCGATTACAGGTATACGTTACATTATAACGAACATCCATTTATTTGCGCATTTCGGTCTATTTGATAATGCTCGACATTGTCCACCTCACCCTCGGCCCCATCACCAAACGCATTCCATTTCGGCTCAATTGGATTTTGATTGCTATTCACTGGAATGTGTATATGTATGTGTCTGTTTATATGTGTGTGTCTGTGTCTATGTGTGCTCTAGAGTGAGTGAAACCAAGAACGTATTGTTCAGTGATTTAGCTCAAGAATTAAATCAATCGTAAATCGAATGTAATGGGCATAGTCTGCTATCGAATAGCTATAGACTAAGTCTTTCACAATTTAGCGATTATCATCCGTAATGAATAAATGAATAAATCACAACACTTCAATTAGGATTTGGCGCTGGCCAAACAACAACGGCAACCGTATTGTCTGTCTTCAATTGGATGTGATAATGCAAAGTAACTCACCTCCTGTCAATATTATTAACGCTTCAATGCGCATTACCACTGGCTATGGCCATCTATCAGTCACAATGTATTTCGATCACAAATGTCTTTGAAAATTTTGTTTATCGAATGAAAACCGTCGCCATTCTTTTGTCCTCACTTGGCTGACGCATAATATACACAAGTTCTAACTTCCGAGAAAGAATTTGCTATTAGAAAAGTTTTCGCGACGGTTCACGTAAAGGGAGCCGAATATTGAAACTTTACCAAATAAAATCTCATATCTTTCGATATTGATGACTGATTCAAAGCGACACACGCTACATTTGTCTTACATTTTTTTTCCCTCTTGCATTCATATGGATTGACCGTATAGGTTTTTATCTGGAGCGCACGAATCAGATAAATCCACTTGTGGGGTTGTGTTCACATTTGAAATGCTCACCTTTCGAAAATCATACCAAATTCCTTTATTCTCTTCTTCTAATCCATCTTTGTGAGTTTTTTCTTTCGTCTTTGCCGCCTTTCTTCGGTCGATGCCGTGCCTTTTGACGTTCTCTGCTTTTTTCCCATTTCTTCAGCTTAAATAAATGTTTTTATCTGATTTATCGAACTTACATAATTAACGACTTCCATTGGGCTGCCGGTATTTTCCTTTTTTTTCTCAAACGGTGAACAGAAAAAAAACTAGGAGTGAGACTAACAGAGAGAGAGAGAGAGAGAGAGTTGTCTAATAAATAATGTATGAAAATGAATAATGTATGAAATGTCAAATGGCATAACATTTTTTCTCGTCAAAAAGTGACATAGAAAAGCGAGTTCACGCGCTCCCCAAAATCGAAAATACAAAACCCAAATGTAACAACACAACACATACACATTCTTACAATCTCATCCCACCGCCGTTCCCCTGTTATCGTTCCCGAAGAATTAGAGAGAGAGAGAGAGAGAGAGAGAGAGAGAGAGAGAGAAATCACTCTTTGTTACCAGTCGGTTTGATTGACTTTATTTTCGGAAGCGGTCGCATGATTCCGCAGATATCTTTGGCTCTTGTTCAAGTCAAATTAAATCAAATAAAGATAGTTGACTGCGGCATTAGCCAGTGTCTTTACAACGCATGAAAACCTAATATGGAAATGGTATAGATTGCAGACGTATGCTACTGCCACTGCTGCTGTTGTTGCTTTTTTATTCGTTTTAGAAAATTGCTTCGCTTAATCTGTATGTGTTCCCGAACTGGTTTCTCCATTAAATCACAACAACTGTTCCACCGTTAATGCCACACATTAACAAACTGGAATGGAAACGGGCGTTGAATTAGGGTTTTCAAACGATGAGCAAAGAAAACGATGCAAGCACAAAAAAATCATTGAATAATTAAGAATTATATCAGTTTGAGCAGTGTGAAACTTGATTTCTTCGTAAATCTTTGTGCAACGTTGTCTGGGCACGTTGACAACACGGAAAACCTGTGCCATTCCATACATATGGCAGGCGGAATACTGATTGCCTTGAATCAAAATGCCATTAAAAGTTTTTTCACTCTCTCTCTCTCTCATTCTTCGATTGCATTTGTGACGGAAGTGAGTGTGTGCCATGTTTGCTTGCGCAAATGTGTGTCACGTTGTGAATAATAATTAAGATTGCCAGAGCGGATGAAAGTGATTGCTTCTATTCGGAGTGAAACCGATCGAAATCAAATGAACGAACCTAAAATTAACTCAACACCCAGAATGGCTTTTCTTTTTTCTTTGGCCAAAAATGGGAAGGTCCAAATAGGAAAAGTGAAGAAATTCAAGAACTTAGACACAACATCGGCCCTTTACGGGCATCGTCAAACACTTTTAATTAACTTGGAAGATTTAATTTGGTCGTTCGCTTGAAAATCACACCCCAAAATTAAGTGTCACAGAAAGTTATATGGCGAAATATTTTTAACACTCCCGCACACACATACACAAACTTGTGCTGATCGGGTCGAGTTGACCTCGATGCATTTCCCGGAAAATCCGAACCGATGTTCAAAGTTTTCCGTAGCCAATTTTCGCCTAAAACCATTTTAATCTACTGAATATTATGGATTGGTTGATAAATTAAGCCACCATAATAGAGTTTGTCATGATCAAGAACAATTTTGCGTGGTCAAATCGGCAAATAAAATAAGGATTATATGAAGCAGCCCTTGCCTGATGCTGAGAATTCAAATCAAAATGTTGATTTTGGACGAAAGCTCAAATCAAACCACTTTCTCATCGACGATCACAAATGCAATCATACACTCTCCAATTATAGCCGTGTGAATGACACATGCACACATGTAGGTGTTAACTCCAATCCAAATGTCTATATTTGGACTTGCGTTTCAATTTTTAATGTGATTGACACAACTGAAAGTGTCTGTAAAATTGATGAAATGAAATTATCTAGTGGATGTGTTACTGTTGTTCGGAGAATGCGTTCGGAATGGGATTTGGTGAAGGCAAATACGACAGATACAGCGTGAAATGGTATAAGGCCCTCGGTTGAGATTATCCGATGACAAGTTGCCGTTGAGCATATTTTCATGTGACATACTATCGCATCAGGTATGTGTTTTTCTTTCACTCTGCCAGCCAAATGAATGTTCTGCAATCATTCAATGTGTTTGAAGCTGATGTGAAAGCTCTTGCACTGTCAAAATTGAGCAACAGCCCCCTTCGAATCACATGCGTAACGAGAAACGTGTGTGTCAATGCACGGAAAATTGCTTGAATTTAAAATGTTGCCAAAATAGAAAAATGAAAAGAGAGAGAGAGAGAGAGAGAGAGAGAGAGAGAGAGAGAGAGAGAGAGAGAAAAGGACAAGTGAAAATAGGTAAGCAGCGATGGGGAGCAAATCGTGCTACGCAATCAGATTTATCTATTGCTAAAATTGGAATTTTTCGTGCAAAGTTTGGATTGAAAATGCAACCATTTCGATTTTCGATCAAACCGGATTATGCGGTTTTCGATGTGATTTTCTTTTTAAAGAGAAAAAAAAAACGACACACAAGCGAAATCGATTTGCCGAAGAAAACCAATTCCCAATTGAAATTGCTTGCAACAATTGGATGTTTGTTTAGTGGCTTTGACGATTTTCCCATCTAACAAAATTCGCAAATTCGTACGTTTTCATGCATTTACGAATTGCATACGGAAAATTCCAAGAATTTTCTAGTGAATCACATACATGTGTGCTTTACAGCAAATCTCATAGGATTTCGCCATATATACTTGATAATATTAGTGTTGTTGCTGTTGTAGTTTTTTGTTTCTTCTCATGCGCGCAATCCCATTAAATCCACTTGCAGTTCAAGCCAACAAATACAAATATAAATATCGTTTAGCCAAATCGAACGTTGTGATTGTAAATTCAAATTTATTGATGGAAAATCGATGGACGCATTTATCGAGTACGGCCAGTAGTAGAACGAGCATGCAAGCGGAATCTTAATGGGATAAATACCATACTATTAACGCAAATGTTAAATACCTTATCCAGATCCATTAAATAATTGACATTATTTGCATTTGGCGCGCATAATTTTGAATAACGACGGAAGAGAATGACAATTGTTCTGATTTGAAGGCGGAGAGAATTGAAAAAGAGTATATACAGCGAAATAGTTATGGGTTAATTGAAAAAAAGGAGAACATTTGAATGTATACAATTTTGCCTTTGGTAGCATTTTAAGCCGGATCAATAAATCCACACGCACACATGCACAGGAGAAAAAAAAATCATCGTTCATAATCAAAATGCCAGTGCAGCCGTTGCTTTCGTGCAATATAATTAAGTCCTTTTAAAAAGTTCATAATTAAATTCGTCGGTCTGTCGGTAAATGTGTGTGCGTGTACGTACACTGTACAATGCACCATGCCCATGGAATCCAAATCAAGAGGATGATGGAGAGAGAGAGAGAGAGAGAGAGAGAGAGAGAGAGAGTGATGCCACAACCTATTGATTTTCAATTAATTCGGGAAAGTCAGTATCGAGATGTCGATAAAGCGCATGCATCATAACTAAAATCATTTAAGCGTAAACACTGAGTATCGCTTTATATTATCGCATTCATATATCCGATGTTTAATATCCGGGGCCAATGTAAACATTCGTCGGTTTTGCCTTTTGTTGCATCTTGAAATATACATATATAAGCATGGGCCCCGAAATATGTGCCGCATCTGTTCGACCACCCCGCAAAAATTGTTTGTGTGGTCCATAAAAAAGTGATATAAAACCTAATAACGATGTTCAGCACACCGACAGCTTTTTGTTCATAGCAGCAGTAGCGGCACTCAGAACATGGGTACGTTTTTCACTCCGCTTCGAGGAGAGAGAGTACACATAAGTTTAAGCACATATTATATGCCTGGAGCTGAAAACCACGAAAAGCGTTGGTTTTGTTCGTAGGGAATTCATTATGACCGGAATTCATCTAAATTCTATTGGATTTGCTTATGCAGGTCTGCCACCGTAATTTACCGAAAATCATAGCTCTCTCTCTTTCTCTCTCTTGCCGTTACTCCGCTCACTCGGTCAGTTGTCGGAGCATGATTTATTCAGTTCTACCGAAAATGTTGGCAGCGAAACAATAAAATTCCTTCGAGAAATGAAATTAAATCGTTTTTAATAAAGCCAATGCATGAACGTCACTTAAGGACAAGCAAAACGCCCAAAACTTAAAACGAAAGAAAATTGCTCATCACACTAAATGAATTAGAATCGTTTTGGTGTGTGGTGAATGGTTTATGAGTGTGAATGTGTATGTGCCTGTGCCTATGCCGAGTGCCAACGCCTGCTGCTATACTGCCGCACAATCAGCCGTGCATCGTTACGTAATTTTTTTTATATGCGGCTGGTAAAATCACAGCAGCAAAACCGCCCAATGTGTCTCCAGCATCGAATCGAATTTTTAATACGCTACACAAATAATATAAATTATGGCATAATATTTTATTTTTTCACGTATTTTTATATTATTATTTTCTGTCCAACGGAACAAATAGAACGAATGAGCTGCGAATGGTATAGACCACAGTGAAAATATACCAAATACACAATGGATTCCCATTGTACACCCGCCGAATGACGACAATAAAAACACGGCGAAAAAAAGCATATTCTCATCACAACACACAATTTGGACGGACAATGAGGCTTTTGGTGCTACTAATTTAACACCCCTTGCCACAGCAAAAATAACTCAATAAAAAAAAAGCGACAGCCCACAGAAACGTGTGAATTAAAGGCAAACGAATTAAATACGTTATATGCGCGTCGTTTGTCCATAAATTAAATGGCAACAAATGAAAATGTGCATATATGGCAATGGCTACTGGTTGCCGCTGGAAAATCGCTCATAAAAAGCCCGAGCTGCAAATGGACAGGAGAAACGAAAGAAACAAACAAACAGCGGCCCACAAACACTGGTCACACCGAAACAAATGTAGCCAAAATGGCAATCAAACCGGCTGGAATCAAGTGAATAAACTAATCCATTCGGAACAATAAATTTATTTAAGAAAATAGATGACTAAAAGGAATACATTCGAAAGAATCAAGCGAATGGTGTGTGTGTGTGTGTGAATGGTGCTCGCGACGGGGCGATGGCATTTTCGGGGGAGCCACACACACTCTCTCTCTCTCTCTCTCTCTCTATCTCCGACTGTTTAACAAAATGCTGGTAACGTTTCCGCAATATTTTCTTCGTTCGCACTTGGCCTTTCATCGCATACATTGTGCGATATAAATTACTCCACATAAATTTGGTGGAGAGTTTTTCGGGTCGGTCGGTCGGTTGGTCGGGCAAATGTAATATGCGTGCGTGAGCATTTGCTTAAAAACCAGAGAATCAAAATTTTCGTTTGTAGGCCAGACCAAGCGAAATGGGCGAACGAACGAAACGGAACTCAAGCACGACGAGAAGAATCACCACCATCAAAAGTAAATATTACAATGAGGAGAGAAGGAAAAAAAGTGCCTCTGCTGCTACTGCTGTTGCTACTGCTGCAGTGTGGAATGAGGCGAAGAAAACGTTTTCGAACAGTGAAACATCGAAAAAAAAGGAAGAGAGAGAGAGAGAGAGAGAATATTCGACGCAAGGGTCAGCCCAAGCAAAATGAGCATAACGAATAAATTACATTTACAAAAACCGAGAAGCGAACATGAAACACGCACTCGAAATAAGAATTCAACTCCAACGTCGTCTCTTTCATTTCGATATATTCAATGCCGGTTCTCCATCTCTTTCCACAAAATCGTGCTCAAATTTAAAACGATATTCCACTTTTCATTCGGTATATTTTAATTTATGTAAGGTCATTCGCTTCTATTGGCTTTGGTTACTCCAAAAATACTGTGTGTATCATAAAAAAAGGCGAGCGAAGAAAGAATTACAGCATTGTTTACACATATTTCATTTACATTCTGACAACGCCAAAGGAATGAAGATTGCTTACAAATTTGGGTCATTTTCCTTTGTCGTTTTCTTTTGTACAACAATTTATGATTATTTTGAAATTATGTTTTTAAGCCGGTTTTGAAGGAATTTGAAGAAAGAACAGAAACCAAATATTGTTCCCATTTTATATGGCAATATTCGCATAAAACTCTCCCGAGTGCTTTGAATCAAAATGGCGTGAAACGAAAGAGAGAAGCGGGGAAAAAAATACACAAATCCTTTGAAAGTTCATCAAAGTAAAATATTCACAAAAATAATGAAACCACTTGAGAATTGCATTTGTATTGCCGCGTTTACCGCAAATAAATTTTCAAAATCATCCATGAATTTTGAGGCTGTATTTATTTTTCGTATTTGGTTGCGAGCCATAAAGCAATCAGAACTCGAGCAAAGGCGATGCAGAGCGAAGCAAAAAAAAGAAAACCGAGACGCGCCCAAGTGAAATTCAAATCGAATTTATGCGCTTGTAATGTTGTGCACGATGTTGGAGTTGCAACATAGTGCATAATTTGGTTAATTGTCTTGTGTGAGCTGCACCTGCAGTGAATAAAGATGATGATGATGATCTGCAGTGCAGCACTGGAGCGAGCGTGTTGTTCGACGTCGACCTGCTTGTTTTCTACAGCATGGCTACGACTAGGAAGACAACAACGACGACGACGACGACGACGACGACGACTACGCCGTCGATTTAATTATGGGGAAATTTTAGAGAAAGCTTTTGTAAACAGGCCCCTGTTCAAGCGTTGCAAATGATTTTTCCGTAATTCGACTAATGATAATCACCTTTTGACCTGTATTCAAGAAACCGTGAAACAAGCAAATAAATTAAAGTCTTTGCTGGCTTAAACTGAGAGTTGATCTACATAAAACGGAATAGGCGCTCGCAACATAGCTCGCAACACTGAACTTACTCACATTTGACTTGCCGACAAGAGATTACCCGCCGAGATTGAGAGAGCGAGAGAGAGTAAGAGAAGATTTGCGCGCATATCGAGTAAAAGGCCGTCTAAACTAAACCGCATCTCTCATCCGTGTTTTATGTTGGGATGAAAATCCCTTGGATGGAGATGGAAGTAAGTTCGCGAATTCAGCATCGCATTTCCTTTGATTTTGCATACACTTCGAGTGCATTTGATCTATTTTTCGCCTTCGTCAAGCCGAAGGAATTTATTTGATTTTTTTCTCTGTTGCTTTTGTGTCATCGTCAAAAGCTGACTTCGACATTTGGTGTTGATGAGAAATCCAGTCACCGTTTTTTTTTCTCCTCTTCTACAGCTTGACACACTACCAGATTCGTTTTGTTTATCATTTTCATCAACGAAGTCATCTAATTTTCTTCCTTCATTCAAAGTCCCGAAAAAGTGTCGGAAACGACGACGATAACGACGACGACTACGCCGACACACCAATCGAGCACAGTTGGTGCGCATGAAAAATGAAGATAAAAAGGCTAATTTATATGCAGGTCATGATCACGTATGACGCGCAAACAAACACATTCCACCATAAAAATGGGCAACAGAAAATATTGGTTCGTTTGTTTTTGGGGAGCTTGATGAATGTACTTAACCGCTTTCAAGTGCTGAGGGGATTTAGAGAGAGAGAGAGAGAGAGAGAGAGCGAGCAAAGTGTTGCGTCCATCTGGGCAGCTAACACATTCCGTTTCTGACACGGTGTGACAAAATCGTTTCACAGAAATACAAATTTATACACTTTTAATGAAGATTTGTTTTGTTGTGCACGATTCCATTGAGCTTTTGCAACGAACGAATGCCATCTCTCTGTGTATGTGAATGTTGGTTGGCTTGCGTGCAAGCCGAAAAGGAAGTCGATGATGGGAGTAGCTGCTGGCACAAACCCTGATGTCCATGTGTTTAAGTCAACGCAATATCCCAACTTTATGAGTAATACGATTGTAGCAGGCAAGGGAGATGCGAAAGACAGAAAAAAAAGATGGAATAAAAAGCAAGACAGTCGCTTGTTATTTCGACTGTAAAGAAGTCATTTGGCACTCTTTGTTCACGCTCTCACTCACCCCACGGTTCAATTGCGAGAAGAAAAAAAAAACAATCCCAACACTTTTTCGACAGTGAAATCTGCTAACGTTTGCAATATAGTGAATCGCATTTTTAGCAAGAACTTGTTCAATGGGTTGCTGGTTTTTTTTCTATCTCTCTTGTAATGTCACTATTGTGCTTTTCATCGTCGAAATGAAAATGAGCCAATTTACTCGTTTTCAGATTTAGCGTCCATTGTTCGGAGCAGCTGCCATTCGTTCAACGTAATTGCTAAAATTGTTGTTTTCGATAAGAAAAAGAGGAACGGCTTAACAGCTGAACTGTAGTTGTGACTAGCAATGTATTTTTTTGGCATTTGAAGTAGAAGACGAACAAAAAAAAACATGTTCATTTGGCAAAACTTTGGAAATCTAACCCAAAATGAGGTAAATGACACTTTGTGTCATGGTAATTGCTTTTCACTGTTCACATTCACATGTAAATTTTGCTTGAATTCCATCTGAGTAAGTTGGAAGTGATGGAGTGCCGATCACGTTTTCATTTTCATACAGAGAAAAATGTAGAATTTCAAGTCAAGTGGGTAATTGTGATTGTTCTCGTCGCTATTTTTCCTTCTCAATTCCTTTGAAAATGCTACGTATCGCCCGCTTGATTTGGTCGACTTCGTTTTTCTTCCAACTTTTTCAGAGAAATTGGAAATGAGCGTGTTCCGTCTCAGACCGCAAACGTACGTACGTTTATGTGTCATGTAATAAACTCGAGTACTTTTTATCAATAATAAATGTTAATATAAACCACGCACACGCATATTTACACGTCTCATGAATGCATAATAATTTCCATTGGATTCATTCATTTTTTTTTTGCTTCATTCACACCAAGTATTTGATGGAAATCTGGGTGCACACACGCCACTCTCGGCTGTTCATACACGCATCGTGTGTCTACATATTCATATCGAAATGCGATAAGTGATTGAAATGATAAGTGAACTCTTAACAATGACACGGTATTAGATATGCAGAACGTTTTTCCCCTACATATTTCTCACTTGTTTGGCTTGCGGCCTAATTCATACCACCATACACATTCCCTTTTCGGCGGCAATGCCGAAAATGTGGAGAAAAAAAATTGAAATGATTTAATCGTTTCATCATTTTTTGTTTCGCCTCTTCGTTCCAATTGAAAATTAGCAATGATTTCCATTCCTTCGATTTATTTTGCATATTAGTGATACGATTCTCTTGATAAAAAAGGGATCAAAAACCGGAAAAGCTTGGTACATTCCATTACACCTTGGTTCTTGATGTGTTGTGACTGCGTGCAATTTGCATAATGTAAATATTATGTGATCATTTTTAACGCTGCGCTTGCCATAACTTATACATACACCTTTACGAGGTGGATTCTCACGCGAAAAGTATAAAGGTGAAAGAAGAAAAAACGTACACACCGGCCTTTTTCAGAAGTCCATTTTACATCTTCATAAATCAGACATGACATCTGTAACGGCTAACCGCAATATCATTTCGTAACTGCCTGTTTTAGACGTGGCGTGATTACATTTACATCGGAGTCGTGTATGATAAACATGTTTTGCTCTCTGGTGAATAAATAAAATGTTAATATTTTTCCATCTTGCCGCAGATTTTTTTTCTTCTCATTTTGCTTTGACTTGATTTTTTGTTTCACTCTCGTTACCACCACAAATATACTCATAGAATACCAAATATCCTCATACAATAAAAATCCATCAAATTCCACATGAATTTTGGTGAATGCAGATTTTTTTATATCCTCAAACATAATCATTTTGAAAAGAGTGAGAGAGAGAGAGAGAGAAACTCACAGCTCAACAGTCTCCATACACTCGCCGCGCACAAAAACACACGCATACAAAAATGTTTTTGGTGAAATCACATTTTTGCGGGAGTCACTCACATGGCACAACACATAATGACTATGAACCCATGACTATTATTATCCATTCCGAAAATAACTGAAATGCCCATGTTTTATGTTCACGTTGCCAGAAAAAGTGAGTCGAATGCATATAAAAACGAAATGAATGGCCAATTCAATGAAAAGAGTAAATGAATCAAATATAAGAGATTGCCGTAATCAAAAATGGTCGTAAAACCAGTCTTTTTTCTCTTCGCCCAAAAATGTGATTGGATTCGATTTTCATTGAAAATTGAAAAGTTCTATCGGAAAATCGAAGCAATTTTCAGTGAATCAGCTTTAGTTTGCGATGCAAACATAATCGAAATCAAATTCGGCAAAAAATACCAACGTTTTCAAAATCAAAATGTAAAATATGGAAATCTGAAAAGAAATCCGACAGAATGCAGAGAATTTGAGAGAAAAAAAACTGTATAAAAGAATACATTAACATCATAATTATGGAAAACCACGTGTATGTATGATTCAATGAATGTGTCGTAGCTATAAATTGCACGACGAACCTTTCAAGCACACATGCTTCATCTCTCATTCTGTATGTGTTTTTTTTTCTCGATTCCGTTGTTGACAAAAATAAAAACAAAGAAACTCTTCAGAATAAAAAAAAAAACACAAAATGTGTGTTCATTGCGAGGCAAGCAATGAGCAATATCAGTCAGTGTGTCTCCCCTTCTTTAATCCCCGATTGTGAGTTGAAATAATGATTTGAAATTAAGCGCAGACAGGGAATATAGCGAGAAAAAAAAATCGTTTCCTTCAAATGCATTAAGTGAAGCATATGGTTGCACATTGCTCACTCATTCCCGTTCCCCGTTCCTAGTTCCCTGTTTCTCTTCGGTGTTGCTCACACTTGCATTGCGCCTTTAACGCACAATAAGAGGACGAGAACGAGCGCAAATGAGCAAACACAACAGACACTTCTTGTAATCGGATCCGCATGCACTTCACTCGTTAAATAATAAACGCAACAACGACGTTGAACAAATCTCTTTCGCTCAAGACTAAAACATCGATGTTGAGTTGAGATGAAAAAAAAATAGAGAATTGAACCCCATTTTTTGTTGCACGTTTTTATCTCTTCAAAAAAAAAATGCTCAATTTCGAAAGATGCACCCAAACGCAATAATGAAAAATGCATGTGACTGTTCTTCGTCGGATTCAATGGAATTGCACGCGCGTCCTTAAACGATATGAATGAACAGCTCTTGAATATAGAAGAAACGAACCCGGTCTATACCGTTGCAAATGAATCTTGCATCGGCACATTCTTTCACATATAATTTTACGTTTTTTTTCGTGAACAACGATTTTCACGTCACACAGAAAAAGTACGTGATTTCTGGTGTGGTTTTCAATGAACGACTCCTTTCTCCCTTGGAATCGAGCATCAATTCATACGTGCATTTAAATGGCGAGAGCAAAAGAAAACGGGATGATGTAGATATGAATGTGGAGATAGAGAAAAATGATGGGAAATTTTTGAATAGAAGAATGGTTTCATTAAATCGCTAGCCAAACAATTTAAAAGCTTTTGAATTTGCTTATTTATACAGTGCTGTCGCATACACACACACATTGGCACCAAAAACTGAAACAACATCATTATTTCATCCACTGTTCGGATTTTGGGTGTTTTATTTCTCTTTACATCGCATTGAAATAATTTTACCGCATCAAGTACGACGAAAAAAGAGCGAGCAATACTATTAAAACAATAATAATTGCCAACAACTCGATAATAAATATAAATGAGCGTGTACAAATATATTGTGGATATTTTCTTATGTTATGTGATTTTGAGGGTCTTCACGCGATTTGATGCGACATCTGAGACACATAACTGGTGATTTGGCACTGCAAACTCCCGTCCTTTCGTTCACATTTCTCTCGATTTCGTTTGCCTTTTGCGCGAATCTTTTACCATTCCAAAATAGATAATATTAATTCTACTTGAATGAATCTTGTTCCACTGTTCCGTTTCTCTTTTGCCATTCTACCATTTTCCGTTCTGATATTATCAATGAATGGTTATTGCTTTTGGAAAAGAATATCGAACAATGCTATCTTCTATAGGCTTTTGCAACCGAATTCGAAATAATGATGGCAGTAAAACTGACAACTTTTCTCTTTTATTAATCACTTTGATGAGAGTTTTTATGGAGTGCTGTTTGTTCGATGCTCTCTCTCTCTCTCCCTCTCCCTCTCCTATTCGCTTATCAAAATCGGACAGCAATTTTGCAATGTGGAAGCATTTTAGATGGGAAAATATTCCTAATTTTAATGCCATAAACTTGCCTGACTCACAAATTTACATGTTTATCATGTTAATTGTCATTTCCTGTTCTTCATTTCACCGTTCGATCTGGGAGAAAAAAGTACGTGAACTAAATCCAGTAGAGTACTACCTACTAGGTAGTAAATATATATGGTTTGAGTGAAGAATGCCAGTTGAAATTTTCATTAAAATCAATTTAGATTGTTATATGTATGTTTTGAGTTGGTTAGATGCAAACGGTAGGGCCAAGCATAGCATAGTAACATGATGCTCATGCACATATTGGTCTGAAGTAAATGCGTGCTCAATTAATTAACAAAAGGGCAAATTATATTAACCACAAAACTTCGTTATCATCAAGGGTGATTGTGCCTTTTGTGTGAGCATGTTCGCTGTGTGGACATGTGCGTGCTTGAGTGTGGGCTGGTTTTTATCTCTTCCTGTCTAAGGTTGGCCACTAACGCGAAATTCAGTGCATCCATTGCTGCATCGAATGAATGGTTTCACATACGAAATTCCGGGCAAACATTCGGTGAATCGGTGCCGATGTAATGAAATGGCCAAAGACTTGTCTTCAATTTGAAACGTTGAATAGATGCGCCTGCCAATTGATGAGCCATCGCTGAAGAGTTTATCGATGTTTTTGTGCTGCTGTGTTGGCTATTTTTATTTCACTCACTCCCTCTCTCTCCCTCTCTCTCTCTCTCTCTCTCTCTCTCTCTCTCTTTCTCGGTTTTCCCGATCATGCAGCCGTCGTCGTTTGTGTGGCACCCATTTTGCCTGTATATCGGTTGGTTCCGTTGGTTCGTTGCACGCGCATTTGAGACAAAATAATTGAATTTCAAGTTTACCGCTAGTCAAATGTGCATTTCATCAACGAGGATGCGTTTCGTCTAAATTGGAAGCATTTTATTCTATGTGTACGACGAGTCGACTCCAGTTCAACACGCCCTTTTATTTAGCATTTATTATTTCGAAAGTTCGACATCATGCATTTTGCAAGCCCTTGCCTCATTGAAAATGCGTTTTTCCATTCGGAACATCTCGGTGTTGGAGGATCGGGAGCGAGGGGAGACACAAATCGAATGGATACTGTTGTTGGTAGCGTCATCGTTGTTGCCTCTGAGCATACACTGAGTTCGCAGTTCACTGTTCACTTGGCTATGCGTCCATTTAGCAATTTGATTCCATTGTCGAGGATTAAATTTCTCTGTGTTTTCATTGTCAGTATCACATTTGAAGTGTATACATTCGTTGAATCGTTTATCCACATTAGAGACTCACAGTCTCTCAAACATCACTCTATCTCTCATAAATGTATATACATATATATCTCTTTGCTCTAGCGGTAGATGTGTCTCGTAAATTGCTTTATCAGCGAGTCGCTTTCGTATTTCATTTCAATTTTACAATTTTCCCATTTTATATTGATTTTCAATGTAAAACATCGCCAAGCATTTTATAGAAAGAGAAAGAGATGGAGAAAAAGAGAGAGAGAGAGAGAGAGAGAGAGAGAGAGAGAGAGAGAGAGAGA
>NW_022601432.1:841919-874758 GCF_009176505.1 Sitodiplosis mosellana | reverse complement strand
AGAGAGAGAGAGAGAGAGAGAGAGAGAGAGAGAGAGAGAGAGAGAGAGACAAAAATGGAAAGAGCCAAAGCCAGAGCTAGAGATAGAAAGAGTGTGTGTGCTGCGTGTGTTTGTCTGTCTACAATATGATGCATCCGAATCCTTTCATTTTGTGTATGCGCCACTTGACAGTGTTCGACATCTGTAAATCTAATACCACCAACAATATTACACACTCGGATCACTCCCAAGGGGCTTTACTGGCGTTTGCTGTGTGCATAATATAATTTCGGCTTGTATAAATTGTAGTCGACGACGAATCCGTCGCCAACAAAATATATCAATAATGTATTCAATGAAATTTGCTCCATCCTTCTCTCCTTAACTCCCGATTTATTGCATCGGTTGTGTAACCCGCCAGATCAGTACAGTCGATGCAAGCTAGTCATGGCATAATTTCCAAATGACAATGCATGAGTTCAAGGCAATGCACAGTTATTCATTTGAAAGTTTTGCCAATTCAATTAAGCCCAAAATACTTCGGTATTTTCCGGTCCAATATTACGTTAAATTTCAATAAACTAACGAGCTCATCGATTTGCAATCAACTTGGTGAAATAAATTCGACTCCATTTCTATTCAGGTCACATTTTGGGCTGCGGCGCTTAAATTGAATCATTTATTTTCCGAAGCAGGAACTGAAGCTCCGACTATTTTTGACCCACCAGTGATCAATACGAAATCGCGACACAAGTTCTCGGCAACCCAACGATGCCTGAAACTCTTCACTTTTGTAGAGTAGAAAGCCGAAGAAAAAAAAACCGCTTGGGTTAGTTTTATGCAGCGACTTTGATTTATTGAGTGTTTGATTAACATAATGACTGGTCATTGCTCTTCTTGAAAATGGTTCAGTACACAACGAGCTGTAAAATGTTTTCTTTTTCTTCGATAAAATGTGTGAATGGTGAGTGGTTGAGTACGTATTGTGATTGCTTTGTCTCAAAATACTGTTTCGAGTGAATCACATATTCATTGCAATTTAATGCCGTTCCTATAGTATATAATGGTGAATTTCCCTTTCCTTTGTTCGACCGTTGTGTCAGCTGATTGGATACAGTCAGTGCGAATGGAGCACTCACGGCAAATGAAGGATCCACATCAGAATGCTCGTTACGTTAAGCCGATCATTTCATACTTGAAACTATATCAACATTTATCTTTATCATAAGAGGAGTCTTAGTCGATTTGTGTCTCTCTGTCTGTGTGTATGTTGGCATCATTGCGGTTTTATTCTTGAACAAGGGATTTTCAAGTCAAATCATTTTGTCATTCTGATATTCAGCAGACCGAACCATTTGCGATTTTTATTTGCATAACATTTGAATAAGGAACTGTGAGATGGGGAAAAATTCCCATTTACATTTAGACTATGTAAGGGAAAATGTTTGACTTTGTGACAACAGCAAAAAAAAAAATAAAAAAAAATAAACTTTTTCTCGTCTCCATCGTCTTTGTGTTTCCAATTAAAAAAAGAACATCGTCAAAAGAAGCGTCAGGGATAAAATGAACACCTCTTTAATTTCAAAATGAATTTTGATTAGGTAATTTAAGTTTTCAAAACATCTAATTTGTTTGTTTTTCCCATTTCAGAGCACTGAGCGAATGGATATTGGAATTTAGAAGAAAAAAACACCAACGGAGTGAGAGCGAGTGACAACGTGGTCGTGATTTGATTTTATCGAGGGTAAAAAGCTCGCACAAACACACACACACACACTATCACCGAATTGTGTCCAATCTCACCCAACATTCATAGTACATATTGTTTTTTTGTAACTATATCCACATTGCGTGTGTTGCTGAGTTCATCTGACTATTGATGCTGCAAATATTGCACGTGATTGTAGATTTTGTCGCAACAAATAACACAACAATATTCACCACATTTTTGAAGAGAAGTGACTTAAATATACGTAGAGAACAGAACAGAAAAAAAATACACATAAAGAGAGAGAGAGAGACCGAAACAAACTTCACATACAAGAAAAAAATAAACTTGATGAAGAGCAGTTTTTATTGTAAATTAAAGTAGTGTGAGAGACGACGACAGACAGACATTCGATTTTTGTTTATACAACTGAAAGCTGATTCGCAAAAACAATAAACCGACCGAGCAACAAACAAACAAACCAACCAAATTAAATGCAGAGAGACGCAACGTAAAGAATTTTGTGCAGTTGGACAATTGAAATACAAAAACAGAAGAAAAAAAAAACAATCAAATAAAATAAAAGAAGATAAAAAGAGAATATTTATATACACACACTGAGAGAGAGAGAGAAAAAGAGACAGTGTGCACGGATTATAAGGACACTTGAAACAATAATATACACAGAGTAGAAGACACACACACAGAAGAAAAAAACAAACTGAAGAGCGGCTGAGTGTTTTACAACGCATAAAACACAAAGCAATAATGTTCGGTTTGAAAATTCGCTCTTGGATGGAAAATCATATAGTTCGGCCACGCAAAAAAGGGAATAAGAATAAAAATGGAAACAGGTACGACACACAAGAAAACAACAACAATTTATCTACCTTTCGTTTCGGTTATTTATGTTTTTTTTTTCTTCTTTGCTTTCGTTTTGTTGGCAGAAGTGACAGATCGCTATGGTTGTGAATCGTTATGCGATTTGCAGCTCATCGCCTCGCATTTTGTTTTTTTTTTTTGGTTTACGATTTAACCGCGTGTGCATGGCGAATGAATGCGGGACAATGAAGTCATAAAGTTGTGTATTTGATTTGCGTTCCGTTGCGTTGAATGGCTTTTGGAATTGGTTTAGATGCGAAATTTATTGATGGCATTGGCTTCTTTTCACATACATACCACTTATTGCATTTGCATGGGTGACTCTTTTAATAATTCATTGTCGACCGAATATCAAAAAGATTAAACGATCATAAAAATGCCGTAATTCAATTTACGTGACTATTCACTGAACGAGCAAGTGAGCGAGCAAGCGCATTCAGTCCATTGAATGAATGTAGTTGGAATTTTTTATGTGTGTGTGCGGTGCAATGCGAACGGGACTTTTTCTTTAGCTCACTGGCATTTTTTTTTATAGAGTGTACGCGATTCGAACGGATAATCAAGCGAAGACAAGAAAAGAGCTCAATAATCGCCAATTGTCGCGTAAACGCATCTATCAACACGCACTGATATCTACACATGTCACGCACAGGCATACATTGCCACAC
The DNA here is from genome assembly GCF_009176505.1 of Sitodiplosis mosellana. NCBI lineage: Eukaryota > Metazoa > Arthropoda > Insecta > Diptera > Cecidomyiidae > Sitodiplosis > Sitodiplosis mosellana. The sequence continues at coordinate 871,521 of NW_022601432.1, read as the reverse complement.
AGATTTGAATGATGCATTCAAAGCCAGTCGGTTTGTCATCGTCGTCGAATCACAATTGAATTTACGCGCACCCGTTTTGTTCGCCTGTCGCTTTAATTTAATTTTACGACCATTTTATTTGATACGCACTCGTGTGAATACTAACCAATATTTAGATATAGAGATTGTTTTTTTTTTCGTTCGTTCGTTCGTCTTCCATACGTTCGATTGGTAAGAAATGGAATTTACGGCTTAACTCGACACTTTTTAAATGCAGCGTATGTACAACGGAAGAGACGGATGGAAAAAAAAAGTTTGAGAATTAAATGCCACTGAAAATTAATTGAATCAACGTTTCATTTAAAACTAGACGCTCTTTTTTCATCGTCATTTCGCGGTTCGGCTTGTAGATTATCATGGCATGATGAAAATTAAGTGTGGCGGCTCTTGAAAAATCTTCAACGATTCAGTCATGAGCTGCAATGATACGATTACGTGAAAAACTGTACAAACACAAGAAAATGGATTATTCAGGTAAATCCATGAATGGGCTCATTTCATTTTCGTTCGCTGCTTTTTTTGCTAATGTAACGGAACAGAACAACGAAAAGAAAACCACTATTGGCGAGCGACTGGGGGGTGGATAAAAATGCGAAGGCTCAAAGGTGAATAGAGCGTGTCTGATATTCAAATTTAGCACATGAAGAAAGGGCGTGAAGAACCAAAAATAGAGTGTTTGGCAAGCATAAAATCCTGGCCATATATACACCATTTTTCGTTCGTCTTCCCAATATTTACGCTAATCAACTTAAAATCAACGGCTGCTTTCACCGAGTTACGGCACTTTGTCTTCTCCTTGTTCACCAGCTCTCTTTTTTCCCCGTTCATACCATCACCATCACCGTCATCATCATTATTCTTCAACTGAAAAGAGAAAATGTAGTCGAACGACAAAAGAGATAGAGAGCGAAGATGTTTTATGAATGAAATGAGAATAGCGACGAATTGCATCGTTTCGGTAAAAAGCATAAGGAAGAAAATGTTCAGAATAAATCAGACAGATTTCCTTCATAATAATCGAATAGCAAACGAATGGTAGGTACGTGTGAAAGTGGGAAAAAAATGAAATTCAAGTTTGTTTTTTCTTTTTCTGCTTTTCCAGTTTAAGTCATTTTTTTTGCCGAATCACATCGTCGCAACATAAGATATATCTAACTCGCTCCATTTATTCAGTTACTTAGAAGATTGTTCTGTACAAACAAAAGCACATACACAACTGTTGGAAGATGATATTTTCATCCAACGACAACGACGACGAAAAAGAAAAGAAGTAGAGAGAGGAAAGAGAACGCGCGCTCGGCCAGACTCGTTCAACACATCATATTTCGTAATTTGCACATCGTGTGCGTTGTGCGTTGTGCTCTGTCTCTCGCAAACCTCGAGATTTTATCTCGCACCGAAAACCATTCAATAATATGGAATATAGGAGTTGCGTGAGATGCTCTTTTGTTGTTTATCATCGACGTTGGTTATGATGGGGGTCATATCAAAATTATGATGCTGCTGCTGTGTATTCCGTACCATCGTTATTGCGATGGAATGCCATTTGCTTTTTGTCCATTGGTAATTGCTTGTGTGCAATGCACACGCAATGAACATTTTGACGGGTCCGAAATGAAAGAATCGAATCGAACAATACAAGCAACAGCTTCAGAGGGGTTGGTTTTTCTCCCTCTCACGTTCTTTCACTTTCCCTCCTTCTACCTCGGTGGTTGGAAGCCAAAAAAAAAACAACTTTCATCTTCTTCTATTTACGTTCATCTTTATCATCGGTAGAAATGTCTCTGCTGATCCATTTGGACGACGACGACGACGCATTTCATCGTCGCACCAACATCATGCTTGAGATAATTACGCACCATGCTCACGTAATCATAATACAAGTAAATGTTTTGATTAAATTTTTCGGCGTCCAAACAAAATGCTCGGTTTGTTGTGGATTTGTGTATTGGTCCCTTTTATTCTCCTCGATATCGTACGTATGTATCGATGCTACACAACAGCAACAACAACAATATTCACGACGCGTTTGCACTTCGCAATTGTGCTCGTATTTTTCAGTTTGTTTGTGAAAACATTATGTAATTGCTGGTTATCACCGTTGTACCAATTCATTTCGCACCATACACATAAACACACACACTCACACTCACTCACTCATTTATTACCCAGTCCGAGCAGTGCATGCACATCGCACCACTGAATGAATACATCGCATTGGACACATACACCCAATTTCCATGGAATGTGCACATTCCGTTGGGATAATTGTATTGCTCGTGCAGTCGGTACTTAGAACGTTAAGCTCGATATTCCATTCAACTCGGCTAGCAGTGATGGTGACTGTTGTGTGTGTGTGTGTTGGGTGTTTACGCGCACAACCGAACAGATTGCAGTTGTTCACCATATTGCACGAGAAAAAAAAAACAAGAACGAGAAACACACGCACACTCACACAAAGTAATCCATATTTTGCCACCCATTATCACAACGTACAACTTCTCCGAGAATAGATACTAAACATACACAATTACACTTGATTAATGCAGAGCTATATCCAAAACAATGGGGAGAAAAAGCAACCGACAATCAATGCTAGCATTGCAGCTGCAATCCCAGACAAATGAGAGCGTGAAAGAGGAAAAAAAAGAAGAAGAAAAAATGGAAAAATTGAGATGAGCAACAGCGTTGAAGACGTGATGATGAATTTGGTCGGGGAAGGGAAATCAATCGCTGACTGAGGGAATTCAATTGAACCGTTTCTGCAATTGGAAATGATACTGTTTAGAGCAACAATAACAAAAAAAAACTCCTAGATATGAAGGGAACCAGTATACAATGTGATAAAAACAAAATGTGACCCACGAAACTTTGATTTAAAGTTTTTTCTCCCACTTGCAACCTGAACAAAAATTATCATAAAACTCACATAAAAAGGTGAATGAAATTCGTTGGTGGAAAAAAATGGACATGCGGTAGAACGAAAAAATCAGACAACGAGAGAGTTGAAAAGTTCGACAAAGTTGTAATCTTTGTATGTCTACTTTTTCACTTTGTAAAACCATTTTGAAGTAGTAATTTCTCTTTCTCTCTCTCTCTCTCTCGCCCATTTATTCGTCTACTTTCATTTTTAAATCGCACTCTTTTATGATTCCACCACCTTTTTTTTTCTATCATACTTCCAGCTGAAGAAAACTTTATCATAGCATATCAGTAAATAAACATTTATCAAAGGTCACGTTCATTCTTATCGCATTGAAAAATCAGAAACGCCTAAATGTTGGTGAACCATATAGCCGTTTGCCGTTGGGTTGAAAGCAATCAAAATTATTATTACAATCTATTAATAAACTAAACCCGATAAGCGTTCATTGACTTTTCGAGAATTGTCCGAAACAATAATACAGCGGCGTTTTTCTATTTATACTTGAGTCAAGTACACGCGACACATTTCCAACTGATCCCATGGCAATGTTGATGCCGCATTTTCAGTTAAACTATTTATTAGCCATTTCATGGAACGGTTAGTGTTTGGGTACCGGACAAGTTTTTGTCGATCTCATTTAAGTGTCATTTTTTGTTTGTTTCTTATGTCTATCCTTGGCGTCCGTTAGAAAGTAATAACAAACGGTCCAAATGAAAATGACGACAACGCAAAAGACGAACGCGTAAAGATGATTGTCGATAGAGACAAGATTGAGCCAGCGTTAACCATTTTTGCGCCGGAAACGATTTCAGTTTTATTTTTATTTCACACAGTTTTATGTGCCATTGCCCATTTTCATTTGGCTCGAGAAAAAAGCCAGCCGATTTCAGTTTAACAAAGTATATCGCATGGCATAATGTGTGTGTGTGTGTGTTCACTAAACACTTGCATCATCTTAACCGTGTGGCCAGCTTGTGAACGACTCTCAAAGGCCAAATGCTAGAGAAATCGAGGTATGGCGGTGAACGTACGTCGCAGTCATGTATGCTGTTTGTGGCCATGGTTGTCTTGGGCTGACAGTCACTATCGTCTGTCATAGATTGTGCGAATCAAGATCGAGCTGCTGTTGGTGTTGTGCGAAGAAGTGACGGTGGTGGTGACGACGATGGTGGCTATGCTGCTTTCTCGCGCGTATCTTTTTGTAAAAATGAATGATGAACTCCCAACGGAATAATCATATAATAAATAAAATATGTCGTAACCATTGCCGCACTACTTCTCTATGCTCTCTCGATGGGCAATCGCTTTTCCTTAACCTCCCCGACTTAGATATCCTAGACCGTTGCGTATGTGATAACTGGCCGATTTCAAAATTATTTGTCTTCATCGCAATCAGTGTCCATTTTTCATGCGCTTGGAAAAACGGACGATGAGACAGCAGGCAAACACATTCGATTGTTTTTTTTTTCTCTCGTACAGCGCACACCATTCGATCGGCAACCGGAGGAAAACACGAAAAACAGCTGAGAATGTGGATTTACTTAAGAGATAAAAGTGAACCATAAGATAAAAATAAAAATAAAATGACGGAATAGAAGAGCGCGCCGCATAATAAGAAGTGAAAAAAAGAGATAATAAATGTGCGGCAAAAAAGATCCCAGCATAAGCTTCGCATACGCATACGCATATCCACATCCACCATACATTCATTCATTCAAAGCGGCAGCATATTTTGCGCCCCTGTTTGATTATTATCATTTTGAGTCATTTAGTATTGCCTTTTTTTTTATTTCTGACTGCTACTGCTGCTTTCACTCTGTCCGCTTTGCGTCGTGATGCCGTCGCATTGCTACTCCAAAATGAAATCACGAAAATAAAAACAAAAGAACGAAACGAGCGATGAAAAACAAGTCGAAGGAGCAAATGCATAAGCAAAGTATTCGATGGATTGGATCATTTTGTAGTTTTACGCGTTGTCGCTTCCAAAATTGAAGACTCGTCTATGATAATATGTATTTCGATGCAATATTGGAGTAGTGTTCGGTTGTTACCCATCCAAACAATTACAGTGTTGAATTATTTATTTGTTTATTCATCCGTTCATCTATTGTTTGCACCCACCACCAACACCAAAACCAACAAAAAAAACTATGCCACCACTCAATTCAATCCAATACACAATATGAATGCAGAAAGAATTCGTCCAAACAACCGACTGCTGGCACGAAAATAAAAACTTAAAATATTTTCCGAATAATAAAATAATCTATTTTGTATTTTTGCTCTCTTTCTCTCTCATTGTCTTTCTGTCTCGTTGTACATTGACAATTCCACTGGCGCCGGGCGTGTTATAATGGAAATGCACCACTGTTATTTTGGACTCGCCGTGTTTGTGTGTGTGGATGTTTTTTTATCGGCGTATTCTTTCGGTTCGGATGTAGCAGTGGCAATTTCGTAACAAGCATCAACAATACACAAAATGGACATAAAGGGATATCATCAAATCAAGGAGATTCTAGTGTTGTTGGCAGTCCAGCGCGTCGTAGTGAAGTGTCACCCATACAGAATCATGTAAGTACACATACCCTTTATCATCTAATCAATTTTATTTCACTCTTGAACAACAAAACAACAACAGCAGAGAGTGAAAAAAAAACACTTTTTTCGGTTACTTCCATTCTTTTCCTCTGTGTAAAACCATTAATTTTTTTTTCACTCTCCCGTTTTGGTGTTAGCTTTTGTGCACTTTACTAACTGCATAAAAGTGGGGTTGACTCTCTGCAGAGAATCGTGCTGCGAATCATTGTATTCTTTGGAGACAACTTTCTATATTTATATGTATGATTCGGGATGAAAAAAAAGACCATTCCTGCATTGCGTGCATTCTTTACTTCCCATTCGAAAAACACACAACACGTTTCGGGTTTTCTTCTTTGGAGCTGTGTTATCAGAACCCGTTTCCTCGGAAATATTTTCACATAAACCATACGTCGTACTTCATCCGTACGTCAATCTGTCAAGGAAATTTTTATTCAATTTCATCTTCCAGTTCCGCAAAAAACATTTTACGCATTTTTTTTCTTCTTCTTCATCATCTTCCTTCCGTGGAGAATCCTTGTTGCGAAAAATGGCAACGGGAAGAAATTCAATTTTGTCGGAATATTTAAGAAGAGAAATATTTCGCGATTTTTTTTTTTTTGGGAAAATATGTTTTTTTTTGATGGCACAGCCATCGGGCAGGAAAACGTATATTCCACGAATAATTTGGCAGTCAATTAAATGTGATTAAATTATAAAAGAACGTATGTATGTGTGTATAGGTTTGTGTAACCGCAACGCAACAGCAATCGACTTGATAATCATTTTCGAAGATAATTTAAAACGCATGAAATGTGTTGCCTTGAGGAGGTGGTGCGATCGTTGAACATGTTTTTGCACTTGTGCGAACCACTAAATGATTTACAGACAACAGTATATAATTTTATTGATTTTGAAGTGGTGGATAGAATAGAGCATCGCATCGCTTCGCATCGAATGCGTAGTGTTTTTGAAATGCTTGTGCAATTTGTTCTGGTTCGGAGAAGCTGCTGTTGTGAATATCAAAAGCGGCTGTTTAAAATGAGTGCAGGAGAGAAGCAGAGGGTGTTGGGAATGTTATGGAACAAAATTTAATGCGACAGCCAAGCCATATTGAATGAATCGGATCTCGTTTCGCAAATAGGCCGGGGCTTTTTTTTTCTTCTTCTGAAGTATACATCTTACATAAACATAAACTCACTTATGAATGAGTGTACCATTGAATTGAATTCTCTATAGATGATATTCGAAGCCGGTTGAAAAGTCAAGAACATCTATATCGAATTGAAAAGGCAGCTAAACCAGTAGAGGCAAAGACGAATGGCAGCATCAATAATAACAACTGCTTCGTGCAGCCGGAGAAAAAGAAAAATTCATGTTTACATTGTGCATTGGAGACGAGAACAATATCGAGTTTGATATGTTGTTTCATTCGTTTTCTTTTCCTATCTGTCTCTCTTGGCTCAATTTGGATCTGGGGAAATACGACAGCATCCGTTCATCGTAATGAGAAATATAGCATTGTCGATGGGATGCATGCCCACGAATAGAGCGCTAAACATGCACGATGTGTCGAACGTAACAAAGTGGAGCGCCAGCCAGTTGGCAAACGATAGGGAAGATGAATCTAAAATTGAAAATCGCAAAAATTGGCTTGATGCTGGGCTCTTTTCTCTCCCTCATGCTCTCTCTCTCGCTCGCTCGATCTATAACCAAATTCGTCGATAGATACTATCACATATATAACTGGAATATAAGTGCTGATTTTAGAGCATGTAAACATGGGAAGCGACCGAGTCGGCGGAGCAAGAAAGTGAACAACAACAACGGTAAAAATAAAACGAGGCAAATAGAAGATAGAAAATGGCTTGAATTGCAATATTATTGAATTTTTGAGCAGCTCAAGAGCTTTGCTCTTTCACTCCGTCCCTCTCTTCATGCAAGCCTCACACAGGACGTATCGACGATAGGCGGAAAATGTAACCAATTCACGTACATATTGCAAGCATCGTTTGCAAGCATTACAGTATGTATCGAGATTTGTATCGGGCGCACAACATACCATTGTTGCCATTTATTCGTCTCTTTTTCAATCTCTCTTTATTCCTCTAACTCTCTCTACCTCTCATGTCTTGCTGCTGTTGGAGTTCATGGCCAAACGCAAAGAAACGAAGAAAAAATAAATAATTGATAATATTTTTTTGCCATTTCTTCTCTTTTTTCTCTCTCTCGTTTGGATCATTTTATTAAAATCAACAACAGCGATAACATTCGATAACTGGGCAAATTTATTTGCGAACATGTGCATAACCATTTCGATGGAGATTTTTCTGTGTCGCGCATATAAAATGAAGTTGATCCCATTGAAAGATGAGATTACTGCATTAAAGCAATTTCGAAATGTAACGATCTGCTTTCGGATAAGTAAATTGCTTTTCTCGCTATTTGCCTTTCGATTTTCGTCCGCTGTGTATGTATGTTGGGTATGTGTATACGTCTTTCAAACTAAATCGATATTTGACAATTCCTAATAGACAACTCTCGTTTATGGTCTTCATAATTTTTTTTCCAAGAATATCCCACCATGCTCGCTCACACTGCACCGCCGCTGACTTCCTCTTTTGCTGGAGTTTTAGTTAATATTTCCCATGTACATTCAAATCGGAATTGTGTTTTATGCTTTTCCCTCCTCTTCCTCCACCTCCTCCTCCTTTTTCTTCTTCTTATTCTTTTTCTTCTTCTAACTCCAATCACTGTTTACATCGAATCCATATCTTATTCAATGATATTTTGATTGTTGTAAGCTTTCGCTCGGTTCACCGTCTGGCTCGTTTTCTTCTTGAGGTTTCGCATTCACCGTGATTTCAATGGGGTAGTCGGTGAATACAACACGGTACAGCGGTCAAATATACACTCCATTCTCTCTGCCGTTCGGCATACAAAGTCAACAAATCGGAGAACGATACACATGCACACCAGGGGAAAAAAATCGATTTAAGCTATGTTCCGCTCATCTTCTGTGCATGCAATAAAAGCGAAATAACCTCAAAGAGCACATTACACTAAAAAGAAAAGAAAAATCGACGAAAAACTCAATAGATATCCAATAACGCTAGCTATTCAACTGTAAAACTATTTTGTGTCGTGAGTGTGGACAAAACGAAAAATGAACCAAACTACATCGATTGGCTTAGAGATTTTGACTTGAAGCTAAGCCAAAATCAAATTTCATATTAAACATGTTGGTTATTTTTTTTCTCTCTCATTTTCAAATAAATGAAAAGTTATCGAATGTTGAAAAATAAAGGCTTTCATCATCAATTTGCTTGCAATAATTTTCGATTTATTTTGTTGGCTTCCAAATATGAACAATGGCTGCTTTCGTAAGCCAAGACGAAAGAAAAAAAAATGTTGTAATGAAGCTTAATCGCAACGGAAAATCAAACATTCATTATATTTTCCCATTTTTACTAAAGATGCTAGACTCTTTGAACTATCTGGCTCGATGAAAAAAAAAACAGAGACAAGAAAATCTCATCCCAATATTTGGGTCGGTGAACAAAAAAAACAGAGCAGTCGCGTTGAAGGGCCCATAACGATGAATAAAATATGTTTAAAAATGAATTTTTTTTTATTATTTTAGCTGGTTATCAACATGTACGGAAATAAGCCGGTACGTTGGCATTACTATTGCCTTCATTTTTGAGATATGCAACCATTTGGCGAATGCATGTCTATTCGCCTCGATGTGAACGTACAGGCGTGCACACAATTTCGTTAGTTGACGTTTTCGGTTTGGGTGTTTTCACATTGCCGGCTTTTTTGCACTCACTCTATCTCTCTCTATGTCTGTAATCATTATTCGTTCGGTAATTCTATTTGCATAAAACATAGCCCGTGAACCTTTCGCCTCTGGGTGAAAAAAAAAGAGCGACGCAGCCAGTCGATGGAAAAAAAGCAAATGTGTACGACGATGACGCCGACTAAGACGTGACTTGCAAACGATATTTTATTAAACGATTTTACATTTGACAACGCAATAAAATCGCTATTTTTTATTTTGTTCGATGCAAGTTGCAGGTAGTAGTTTTTGAGCACAAGAGAAAAAGAGAACTCATCATGGCCAGACTAAATAAACGTAATTGGAGAGAGAGAAAGAGAAAAACAAGAGGCAGCAATTCGCGTTGCGGAAAACTTCCTCATAAACAAAAATTCGTCTATCAACAAAGCGCATTTTAAACGTGATATGCGCATTGCATACACAACAGCCACTACTCTTTCGGGGTGTCTATTCAGTTTCGGTCGTCGGTGCGTTATCTCTGTTGCTCTTGATTTCTGAATGAACTTTTGCACTTTTTCGCAAAACGCAGCGCGCGCGCGCACACACACACACATAGCGTACAAATGTAAAATTACAGATAATCCCGGTGTTATTTATTGCTCGACAAAATGAATTTATAATGACTACATGTTTGCCACGTTGCACACTCGTCCGTTGTTGACGATGCTTCTTAGCTTGTTTATTGTAACGGTCATGGAAATGAATCGAAAAACTTAATCTATTCGTCGGAAAATGGCCAGGCCGATTTATGAGCGCTTGAGTGCCAGAAAGACAGAGAATGTGTAGAAGAAAAGTGGTTTAAGGTATTTGTGCAATGTGCTGTGTCAAAAGAGCGAAACTGATTGTCTTAGTTGCTAATGAAAGAAATGTCGAGCAAAATTATGAATGTGAAATTGATTACATTACAGTATTTTAACGGTAGTCGTCATCTTTGTCGGACTCTTTAGAATCCATTATTTATGGTGAATTTCATTAAAACACGGAAAGATAGTTCCCGAAGGAAAATGATGAGATGCTTTGCGTCGACGACAATGAACACCTTCACACTCACACACATACACACACACACACACACATTCTCGTTTCGTGTAAATGGATAGAGAAATTTGTGTTTATGAATTATTCAGAGCGCCATTCCAACAACACACAAGAAGATTGTTACATTTTCCTTTTTCTCTTTTTTGCTGTTGCACTTGTATAAATGGTAAAGAATCGATAGTGGCACAAAAAGGCATTTCGATGCAGCAAATGGGTAAAAAATATAGTGAATACAAGAGTGAGAGATGGAGAGAGAGAGAGAGAGAGAGAGAGAGAGAGAAAGGGATGAAAAAGAGCGAGACAAACGAAACGCTTAAAAGTTTCACTTGGTATATTCAATTACTCCACTAGACCATTAAATCGCAAGCGAATGGCGAATGACAAAGTCAGTTTACTTTAAACTTCTTTTCTTAACTTAATTTTGAGTTGCTGTGTTGTGGACTGCAGAGTTTTCTCTCTCGAAACGAAGAATGAATGCACTGTGAACGGGGTCGAGTTGCATCAAAGATGATTGCGTTTCGTTGTACCGTGTTCCAGAAGGGCATTCTGTCTCTCCCACCCATTCTCCGACTCTATCCCTTCTACCCGTTTGAACGTCTCGCTGAAACAACGCAAAACTTGAATTAGCTATTAATAACTTGCATAACCGGGTACAGACACACTAATAGGCTACTTTTGTTTTGACCATAAAACCATTCCCATAATGCGTTACAATGCACTTTGCATTTTCTACTTGTGCACAATGCACACAATGAACATACACACGGCGTAGCATAGCGCCCAAGAGAATGGTAAGCCGTAATTTGTATTGCTTAATCATTATTGTGATTGTTGTTGGGGGCAGTCATTACTAGCATCCAATTACCATTAAGTATTTGCCATAGCTCCGATATCCATTTCGAAACCTTCCATTGAAAAGTGGATTTCAAAGTGCAAACAGGAGGAGAAGAAGAAAGAAAAAAGTATAAAAATATAAACACAAAAATAAGGACGAAGAAGAGACTTTGGCCATTGAAAAGGTATTTTATACACGAAAGTGCGCCGTTAATACTGGAAAAACAAAAATATCCACACCATTTTATGTGGAAAATGCATAGTACCGAGTAAAAATTAATATGAAATCACACAAGAAAAAGGGATACATATTTTTTTTTATGCTTACGAGCTGCAGACTTTCAGTGATCCGCTCATTCTTTCCATTCATTCGCATTGACAATGAAAATGTTGGCGGCCGACAACAACGACGACGACGACGACAAATGTGAGCAACAAACATTTTTCACAGTACATAAAAGAGCCAGAGTGAAAATAGTGATTCATAAAGAAAATGCTAAAAGGCTAGCATTTTCAGTGGGGGGCATTACAACAGAAAAAGAAGAACGCGCACAGCACTATGAAAAGAAAGCCAGACTGTTGTAATAAATCTAGATGAGCACTGAAAATGAGACGAGTCAAAACAAAATCGAGCAAAGGCAGATCTGCTAGAAACTTTTTTTTGTTCATGACGAGAAGAAAAAAAAACAACCACATCGAATGCACACGGAATGTCTTGAACAAAAATTTCGAGGAAAGGAATACAACCGGGAGGAGTTACTGTTGCAAGTGTCGTTTTTTTTTTCGAGCAGTCTTTCATTCGCAATTTTGATGAAGAAGTTTGATCGACACAACGGCGAAAAAGAACTGGCAAATTTACAGAGACTACGAAGAAGAGAAGACAGGCAGAGAACTCACAATCGTAAAATAAAACAATGTAAAATCGAACAGACACACTCACACGATGAGGAAACGAATATATTGGAAAAGCAAACAGGAGAGAAAAAAAAAATGGTTAAATAAAACTTATACTTTCATCTTTTGTGTGTGTGTGTGCTCACTTTATCTTCTGTTGAAGAGAGAAAACGCGGCACTTTTTCAAGCTTCTTTTCATTTTTAAATCGGCAATCAACGGAAAGGAGTCGGAGAGAAATAACGAAATTTATTCGTGTTCTTTTTACCAGTGTGGATTCGCTCCAAAACTTGCACACACCGAACAAAAAAAAAACAACAACTTCGCTCATAATAGCGGTGTATTCAAGGCAAATACACACATTTATCTTATAGTTGCGGTGGCGGTAATCTCGATTCCACTTCTCTATTCTCTATTTTTCTTCTTCTACTGCTGCTGCCGTCGCCTCCACCTTTCCTTTTATTCGCTTTTGTCTATTCCGCCTAAATGATATATGAACATTATTTTTCATTATTATTGCTCACAATGGCGAGTAAGTTTTCCACAATATTATAAAAGTTATAAAATAGTTGTGGGTTGCAAACGCGCGCGCGTTATGTGTGTGCGTGTTTTTTTCATTTTTCTTTCCATATTTTTTTTTTTGTTGCTGCTGCTTGAGTTTTTTCCCTTTCTTTCGTTTTGTTTTAAATAAATATGTGAAACAAGAAGCACGCGCACATTCGCAACTACGACACAACTTGAAATTTTAACGTTTCAAGGAGTGGTGGTGCGTTTGTCTGTATGAGTGTGTATTTTGTTTCATTGCTCAGCTCTTGCATTTTATTCCATTCGCCGGATACTAAAGTATAACTGTGCAACGACACATCGTGAAAGTGAGTTCTGCACGCGAAGACGACATCAATTTATTTCGATTTGTATCTTTTCCTTTCTCTCTCTCTCTCTCTCTCTCTCTCTCTCGTTCTCTCGCTTTTATATTTGTATGTTTCGGAATGTGTCTGCTGTCTGTATCAATAGTATTTTGCCAGTTGCCATCGTCATTCGAAGCGAGAACACATCAACCACCACAGTTCATTTTCGGTTATTCGAATCTGCCTTTTTTTCCCCTCTCTTGCTTTTCCATTATTGTTGAGAGTTGGCTTTTGTTTGCGTTTTTCGTATTTCCCACTGTTGCCGAAGCGAGTGAAAGCTTTTAAATTGCTAAGCATTTCTGGCTAACTGACAACATATTCAACAAAAATGCACCGCACATGAAAAATACAACGACTGCAGATGTGCACATCAAAACACATACAGAATCTGTATTACAGATAGAGGAAGAGACAGAGAGAGATTTGAAAAAAAAGAAACGCGTAGAGAAGGTCTTTTCAGCAAATATTCCCCCCCCCCCAAAAAAAAAAAAAATACGCCACTCGACTCTATTTTTTCCGTGCCCATGATGACATTCCATTTGATGGCTTTGACTTGTGATTTTCAGTATTTTCCTTCATTATTACCACTGAGATGCAGTAACGCTCACTAGATCCATAAAAATGAGTATCGATTTTTTTCATACACTTGACATATCATCGATTTTTGATGTACTGTGAGGCAAAAGAGATTTTGGTCTGCTACATGAATTTCCACAGAAATGTGTTTGACGATCATTGTTAATAGTCATACTTGGTCGGACAAGCCTTTTCTGGCCTTGTAACCGTTTTCCCATGAAATGAACCACCATTTTTCATTTTATTAAAATTTTTGCGCAGAAATTAGCACATAACGAATTCCATCATTTTTCCAAACCCTGAATTCGAATCAAATGATCAAATTATGACATAAATGTTGTTAGGTTATTAAATGAATTGAGGTCAATTCGCATGATTATAATAGTTATTTATATTTAAACAAATTACATAATGAAAATAAACAGCAAGCACATTATGCAGGGTGGTTTAAATCTCTTTCGGCCCACTGTACCGTTCAAAATAGTCTCCAAAATGCTATTTATATTTACCACACAATTGTCTCATTATGTGGAGTGGAAAAGTTAAAGTTGAACTCAAATCGTTGTTTGCGATTTACGAGTGTGTGTGTACAGTTTTTGTTGAAGTTTTGTGTGGCGGAGCCAAGCCAAGACAAAACCATAACTTGATATGCCACTCATACGAATGTGATAAGCTTGAGATGAACAAAAAAAACCGTTGATTTTGACACAGGTTACAAGCAAAAAAAAAAGCAACAACAACACAAACACCAACAAAGTAAATGCACCAAATGGAATTAACATTTCTACACAACGATAACAAAGTACAAAACAAAACAGGACATTGTCTCGTTTTAATGGAGCGCCTGTTCGTTAGAGCAAAAGTATAAAGAATAATGAAACACCAACTTAATTGAACAAAAATACAAAACTCTTTCATTTTTATTTGCCTGCCTCGCTTGCTCTGCCGCTGCACGTCTCGTTCACTTCGCTTGCTCCTCAACTGAAAGTATCTTGTCGTTTCTCACAGTCCGGCTCTGACCAGCTACTTGAACTTTTTGTTTATCTTTTCCTAGCAGTTAAATTGCATTACAAGGACCACCACACAGCATATACAATATGATTTGCATTTTCCGTTTATGTGCATCAGACATCGTTTGCACTCACACTGAGACGCAGACACGATGAATGCTGTTCAATTTCAAGTGCATATTGCTCTCATGCACTGTCAATATAATGCCAACATTATAATTTTTATGGGCAACGATACGGCGCACACACACACCATGTTCGTAATATGCGTGGCCCTGGCCATCGTAATTAAAGCGAATGTTATTGCAATTTCGTGCGATGATTTTTCCAAAAGATTTAAATATGATTTTATGTGGAAAATGGTATTCGAATGAATGAACGTTGACACTACTGCTGGATCTGGTGCTGCTACAATTGTATAGGTTTAAATGAAAACTGCCTTCGAGGGGTGAAAACGAACAAAAATAATGTGCTATTTTTTTGCTATCTTCCTCTATGAAGCGCGCGCTCATTCAGCTTTCAGAGTCATCGCTTTTTCGATGTTACATTCGCTTTCTCACTGATAGCGCTTTGTTTTCACACATTTTGTCCGCTTTTTCCGTTAGTTTTCAACTCTTCGCTCTCTGTTGTTTTTCTTTGTGCTGTTGTGCGAAATGTAAATTACATTTGTATTCATTTGCTACTTTTTTGTCATAGTTTCGGTTTGTGTGTATGCACTTTTGTTGTGAGTTTTGTTTGCTTTGGTCGACATTTGTGTGTACCCGCATTTAAGATTCAAATGAATCTCCGAATAATTTTCTTTTTTCTCTCTTTCTCTCTCGCTCTCTCTCGCCTGTTTATTGTTGTTCGGATTGGTATTTTATGCTACAATGTGAATGCACTAGGCAAATAGTGCCTTTGTTAAATACCAAATACATGTGCACTTGAACTTTTCTCTCGTTCATAAATTTCTCTCTCATCGCATAGTTTTTCAACTTTATACAATGTGCATTGCAACACTTGCAAACGATGTGATTTTCCATGCTGAGCGTCTCAGCCTCGCTGCGCACATCGTTGTCAGTTTATGTCGACGTTTGGTTTTTGTTCAGCAAATTCACTGAAGAGAAACAGGCTGGTGGTTTTATTTTTCGCCTCAAAAATAAATTTCAATAAAAAATACTCTCTCATATTCCGTATTTTGAGCACAGATCCACCACTGGCATTGGTCCACTGCTTTTCCTCTTCATTTCGGTGTATGGATGGAGAGAAGAAGAAAAAAATATCCAACCGAAAACATTTCAAAACTTGAACTGGATATGTGTGTTAAGCTTATCCCCGACAAGATGGTGGATTGACAGCAGTATTTAGTGTGTTTGTGCTGTGTGAAGTGGATAAATAGCGGTATTTCATGTTGGAATTACACAACTAATAGCACCAATGATTCAATTAGAATGGATTGCACAGTGCAAACAGAGTCTGGCTGGAAACTTTTAATCCAAAACACATTTGCATCGATGTTGTGGATGTGGGGTCACTGTAATCACTTCCACAGATAAGAAATATTCACCGTTCGGGGACAAATAATTTCGTTTATTTGTGAAAGTGCAAGTAAGCCCCGCGTACCATCCTCCACATTGAAACCGTTGCATGCACCTTAACATTCATAATACAAATTTAATGTGAGTGGAGGCGCCCTATGAAAAATGGCACAGATTGAAATATTGAATATTATCTGAAACGAAAAAAATGGAGTCGCATACGGAATATATGATTCCATGTGTTGTCGTGTCGTGTTCGGGTGACAGACGTTTAATAATCTTGGGATTCAAACGTCGTTAACACGTGCATTATCAACTTTTAAGTTTTTCAAACTATGGACTCGCACGTTGTTAATATGTACAACATATGCTCCTCTGTTATCGGCCGGTGATCGAAGATTATTAAACTATGGAGTCATTTAAGCGGCTCCCAATATTAAATCCTGACCATAGCGAACTCATGTTGGTAAAACCACTCTGACATTAATGCATTTTAGACAAACAGTTAAATCAAACAGTAAAACTGTTCAACATTTCCGACTAACGAATGTAATTTTTTTTTCTCTCTATCCATCCATACAGACAACCAGCCGTTTTGGATGGCATTCACCAGAAGATGAAGAGTTTTGTAAAATCGACCAAAATTTACCGTACATGGTAAAAACGTCGACGTATTCACCAAAAGTGCGTCCCATGAACTCAAAAACGATCAATCGAAGTAGTAGTAGTAGCGGAAATTCGCATGAAAAAACCGCATCAAATACCATTACATCAACCATTGCACAACCGTATTCAAAAAGTGTTGATACCAAATATTTTGCACGAACATTTAACGACTACAATAGTTCAAAACTATCGCCAAGAGATAATTCGGCCGTTTTGAGAGCAGTGAGTGCATCAACATCGGCCAACAATACGTTTGCAACCGCATCGTCGTCATCATCATCGTCGTCGTCGCGACTAAATAAATACCGTTATCAACATCCAACGTACCACCAATCACACGAAATGTTTGAACAACAAACGCAAACGCAACAAGAATCAAAGCAAAATACTTTTGGTAAATATGAGAAAAATTTCCACAGTAGCTGCAGCAGCAGCGGCAACAGTAGCAGCAACGTCGCCAGCAATGGCATTGGCATTCAGGCAAACAGTCACACCACCACTTGTGCTGACGATGGTGAAAATAATCAAATGGTAGTGATTACGCTAAATGGAAGCAACGCTCAACAAAAGCAGGTAAATAAACACACACGGATTTGCAGTGCAGTGCAGTGCAAATGTGAATCGAAATAAAAATAAAAGAAATCTTACTCAATTGAATGAATGTTTCGCTTCATTTGATCCTCATATGATTTTTTTTTGCCTCTTGCTCACGCAATTTTTTCCTCCTTCTCTTTGTTTAGAAAACCATGGAAATCAACAAACATGCATCGACAAAACTGTCGAGCACTGACAAAGCGAATAACCATCAGCAATCGTCTATGATACCAAACTATCACAATAATCATTTGGATTATCGGAATGGCAGCCAGATGAGCTTTTATGAACAGCAGCAGCAGCAGCAACAACAACCATATGATGATGAGTTGCATCGCCAGCACTATTTTCTCGCTTCAGACCGACAAAAAAGCGATACAATGCACAGTGGAAGTGACGGCAGCAGCACCAAATCCGAACAAAAAATCCCGAACATTTATCATCAGCAAAATGGATTTCTAATAAAAGCGAAACAGCAACTGGTAAACAACAATGAATGTGATGCCGACGATCGTGTACTGTTACAACGTAAACCAAAATCAAATCAGTATGGCAAAATTCTAAATTATAATCGAAATGGTTCACGGCCTATTCCAATGCTACCATCACCACCATCAACACCGCCGCCACCGCTAAATGCAAAAATTAAAGACTATCACGAATCGTCGAATAAATTCTATCAAGAGTATCCGACGAATGTGCATCTGAGCAATCAGCAACATAGTCGATTCAATGGCAATGGTAACGTTAACAATAACAACAACAACAACGAGGTAAGGCTCATCACAATCACGACACATTTTTTTTCTTCTTCATTTGTTTCGATTACGGTGTCCACGTTTAATTGGAATTGTTGTTTTTTGTTTCTGTTCTTCTTCACATGTGGTGTGTTCTATTCTCCCAGATGGGCTCGGCAAATAATAACAACAACAATGCCAATGGTTTTGAATTTTATTCAAACGGATGTTCACACGCATCGGTCACATCGTCGTCCAATGCGTTGAACAAACAATCGACAAAGTTGCACGGTAATGCCATCGATGAGAATACTTTGCACAATCAACAGCAACAACAGCAACAACTCAAGGAATTGGTGCAATCGAGAGCCAAATGTAAACAAGCGCCATCAGCGCGATCAAATAACGTCTATCATCACAACAATGGGATCGGAGCGACAACGACGCATTTAACACCAACACCAAGCAATCACCAGTTGGCCCATGTCATAAATAGTTTGTCATCGCCGGAAAGTGCATATTCCACCGGTTACTCAACGGATGGCACATCACCATCAGGTAAAAAAAAATTGCGCTTTCACCAAATCAATTCGCACCATCATCGTTGATCATTATATATATGTATGTAAATTTTGTGAAGAAAGCTAAGGAAAAAAAATGTAAATCGGAAAGAAAAACAACGACGAAATAGTAATCACCGTTATTGGCCCAGAATGAAAATCATGATCCTAGTACTCATTGTACGGCATTTTTTATTTGAATCTTTGAACGGGTTTAATTAGATTCAATATTTTCTCCCTCTCTCTCCATCTCTTCATCTTTTTCTCACAATCTTTGCCTCATCCATGGCAATAATCTTCCCTTTTTTTCTGTGGGCCGTTCATTTTGGTGAATTCATGCATTAAGAAATCGGCTGAAAAACGTGATCTGATTTTTAACGAGAGCGTAAAAAACTCAATATAAAATGAAAGGATAACATGACTTGAAAGATGATGTGACATAGAAATTAATCCCGTAATATGCGATTGCCTAACTACCTCTATTGAACTATGTTGTGTGTAGATTTGTCTCTTTCGCCGAATGAAAAGCAAGAGAGGGAGAGAGAGAGAGAGAGAGAGAGAGCGATAAAAAAGAGATGAAAAATAAATAAATAAACGTGCAGCAAACGGTGGCCTCGTCACGTAATCCTTATTTCTAGGTATATAGGGGCAGACCCAAAGATTTGGATCACTTCACATCTTAACGAAGTTTTCAATGTCAGCCTTCATTTGAAAATTTACATTTCAAAGCGGCAACCACATTTGGTGCATAATAAAGATATGGCGCGGCAAGAAGAATAAAAAAAAAGAGAGAGAGAGAGAGAGAGAGAGAGAGAGAGAGAGAGAGAGCAAGCGGGAAAATCTCTGCAACATTATCATCATCGTAGTCGTCGTCGTCGTCGTCGCTATTCGTGCAAATCATGAATATGACTTTTTCAAGTGGCTTTAATCCTTTTTTCTCCCGACTCGCTCACATTACAGATTACAAGTATGTGTGTGCGCTTTTTTCTCTCTTCATAATTTACTGTGTCTGCTTCCTATTTTTCTGACTTGCTGTGATTTAATCATCATTCGTCGTACTTGCCGCCGCACATGACAGTGTGCATCTCATTTCAATGGATGATGACTGCGCTGCATACACACATACACACGACACACGTTCACACAGTTCCATCGACATTTTTTTTTCGTTCCCCATTTTACGTGAATTGTGAACTAAATACTGAATCTCTGCAAGACCGTGTTTATGGCATCGAGCCGATTTTCAAGGCAATTCCATCGTCCGTATGCATACGCGGATGGGGTGGCACGTTCAATACGAATAAAAGATCATAGGAAACCACGAAAATTTTAATATGAATATGATTAAAGTGAAGTCAAGAGATGATGTGACGACGATAAAATGACGACGATATACTACTCCACCACATATATAGTAGTATATTTTTGATATGGAAAACGTTCGCTCGGATTGTTTCTTCCTCTGTTCGTATTTCTATCGCAATTGTACGGTGGGTATTCGGATTCGCATGGAATACCGCACTCAACTCTTCGGCGAAAAATTTAATATGCGTGAAGAAGAGCTTGTGGGTTAATTAAACGATATGGAAAACTCTCATGTGTCATAAAGAAAATACGGCTGCTTGCGTGAGCTCGTGAAGAAGGGAAGAGCAAAATCTTGAAATGACAGAATGCTCCTTGAAGTATGTATGCCAAACTTAAACCACATAGCATTTGTGCTTGTTTTTGTTGTTGTCGTTTGCATTGTCAAAAATTATCACACTTTGAGTACTTTTCATTCAGAGACGAAAAAAAAGGAATGTTTAAACAACGACAGAAATTTAAAATCATTTTCCTTCCTCTCTCTCTCTCTTTCTCTTCCATTCACTCACAAAACAAAACAAAGTGTTTTCCACAACAACAATTGCACGCAACAAAAAAATGGAAATGAGACGATAAAAATGCAGGCGAAGAAAAATGTCAGCACTTGACACTGTTTAATTAACCACGTAGTATGTATGTGTGTGTTTGCCTGTGCCCGTGCACAGTTGTGTACTCCTATTGTATGGACCATAATTTAATTCGTTAATTAAAAGCTCTTGTGTAAATCATTGTATGTGTTTAATTGCGTAATTTATTTTCGGAGTGCGCGAGATATCAGCAAACACATTTAGCGATATCAAAATGCACAAGCAAACAAACAAACACTCGTTCACTCTCAATTCGGCCCGATGAAAACCAGAAAACGAGAGAGAGAGAGAGAGAGAGAGAGAGAGAGAGAGAGAGAGAGAGAGAAAAACAAACAAATCGCGAGCGCATTTTGTTCGCTCTTTATTGTGTTCACATTCAATTGGCTGCAGTTTGACTGCATGTGAGAATCATGTGCACACGTTCATGTGATGAAATGTTGCACACTTAACCACATCGCGTTCGCACACCCACTGAATGCACAAATGAGAAACCACGCCGGTTCTTCTCTCTTTTTTTCCCTCCTTGGCACATAGATTAGATGATGCATACAGAGCGCATATTAAAATATAAATAAATGGCAAACAGTTCAAACGTTGGAATTTCGGAGCGCCAAAAAGACCACCGCAGCGAAGATAAATAGCGATCTAAGTAGAGCAATAAATCTCTGGCTGCATTGATACCTCGCTCTCTCTCTCCCTCTGCCCCGGATGCATGCGGCGCTTACGCGAGCGCCCTCAACACTTCACACCGAATGTTTGCCACAGCCAACAGGGAGCGCACAAACCGGGAATTGCAGCATATCATATCGTATGATGATGAAGTGTGTATGCGCGCGTGTGTGCTTTTCTACTATGATATCAAAATTGAAATTGAATCGATTACTTGGGCCTGTGGGCCTCTCTAGAGTGTGGTCGTGGCAATTGCCCATTGATTGCTCATGAATTTTGAATATTTCACGCACACATATTTGTTGTTGTTGTTGTTGTTCTTTTTCATTCCTTCTTCGTTTGAATATAGATTGATTATTTGCGATTTTGCATCTTTTATTTGAAATAAAAATAGGAACCACAAACAACGCACCCGAATACTATATCAATATGCGAACCGGTATGTAGTTGTTTAAGTTTACGCATTTTTTATTTTGCCTTGTTGTCTTTCGGCCAACACTCACACAAATAACCATCCAATTTCAGGCACACATTATTTCCCAAGAGGTGTAAATGCTGTGGCGGCCGTCGAACGAAGCCGTCAAAAATTCGGACTCAACAAAATTGAAGAAACGGTTGGCGAAACGTTGTGCACCACAACGATCACCAGTGTTACGAGCAACAACAGTGTGCACAGCAATCATCGCCGAACGGAATCCTGTGATTTAAGCCATCGTCGTCATGCAGCGGCCACCAATATATTGAGCAATAGCAACAGTATTAGCAATTGTAATGGGGTCGCTGCACCCGGCATTTTATCCAAGGAAGTGAGCAATCTACTGCAGGCAAATACACATAGCCGATTAAGCCCCGATCCGCAACGCCATTTGGCTTATCAAACTTATCGTGGATTTGAATGTAAATATTCTATTTTGTCACTGATTTTCGCTACTCATCAAATATGCTGACACTCATAACAATTCAATTTTTTTTTCCTACTCCCAATTCGATGGTTTCTTTCCCTTTTGCTCCCTCTTTGTGCCACTGCAGCACCATCTCCGCGACAACGGTGCCGGATTAAGACTAATCCGTGGCTTTCAACGCCCGAAACAACAGTGGGAAATGGCAATTCGATTATGAAGAAAATGGATATAGACACGAGTTCGACATCGTCTGGCATTAAATCCAGCAGTGATGCAGGAACCGATGACAAAAAAAGGTACGTTGCATTGATTTTGTATCTGGTCTGCTTCTTAAATCCACAAACAAATTAATAAATTGGAGTTGTCATTTTGTTTTTTTTTTCTTTGCGGGGGAACACGCAGCAAAAACCATATATCATCCGAGTCGGAGAGTTCATCGACTGAGATTGAGGTGAGCCGAAAATCGGCATTCTCACCGAATACGATTCGCAAACGGAAAATGGAAAAGCAATTATCGGAACGGTTGAGCAATCGTGCATCGAACTGTTGTGATAGCGACGATGAGGATGCCACATTCAATGAGCTGATGGGAAAATTTGACGAGAGCTACATCTACGAAAAGGAAACGGATATTCTAAGCGACGATTCGGATCCAACGGAATGTGGAG
The DNA here is from genome assembly GCF_009176505.1 of Sitodiplosis mosellana. Taxonomy (NCBI): domain Eukaryota; kingdom Metazoa; phylum Arthropoda; class Insecta; order Diptera; family Cecidomyiidae; genus Sitodiplosis; species Sitodiplosis mosellana. The sequence continues at coordinate 848,618 of NW_022601432.1, read as the reverse complement.
ATTCCGATTTGGATACGGGACAAGATGGTGGCGATGAATGCGAAACGGATGAACTACTCGATATTGACTATATTGACACCGGATCGATACAGGAAGTTACCGATAAAGATATGTATAAAAATACGGGCAGTTGCACGTATTTCCATAATAATCAAGCAATTGACAAGCGTCAAAATAAATTGCGAAAAAGTCGAAAGCAACAGAGCGAAGAGAGCAATGGATCACGGCGTCGAAAGCGTTTGACACGAACACGCAAACGAAATAGTGAGTGTCGTGATAGCAGTCAAAACAGTCACAAACATTGTTCACCGCATCGATTCAGAGAGTCTCGCAGTGTTGGCGGCACACCAGTGTCGTTGCGTCGTAATAAATCTACAGACAACCAATATAAAAGGTAAGGCTTGCAGTATGCAATTTTATCATCCAAAACCTCTATTTCATAAGAAAAAAAACAAACGAAATCACATAGACACAAACATTCATTTAGCCACTCACACTAAATGCCATTTTTAATCACAATGCCAATTCTTTGCACATTACCTGTATGTATCATCCTCCAGCACACCCAAAATGGTTCCATTGTCTAGTCGATGTAATTCACTTACATTTACCGAAATCCATTCCATTCGTAGTCGATTTTTGGCTATAGCCGAAAGTGAGAAAGCACTACTGAAGGCCGACATTGAAGCCGATGTAAAATACAAGCAGCTCATACACGAGGCCGAAACGATTCTTGTGTCGATGAAGACGACAGCGTTGAGGTAAGTACTACATTCATTGGCAGTGTCCAAATCGAGAGTCAAATTTAAATGCGCTTCTTTGTATTTTGCAGAGAAACGCCGGTACCAAGCCCAAGTCGTCGTATATGCAATGTGCCAGCAAATAAACGTGTTGAAATGCTACGAAACTGTGAGGCTGATTTGCGTCGTGAGCTCCTAAAAACGCAATCGAAACCAACAAATGAAGAAAATGTGATCAATCGAAAGGATTCATTCGAAACGTTGGCCGCACCAAGTAGCCCGGTGAAAATAAACTATGCGAATGGCAATGGTGGCCGATTCAGTCCACGTAAAACGCATTTAACGAATTTCATTAATCAAAATATCACATCGGTCGAATTGCTTGGGCGACGTCAAAATGGAAACGATACACAAAATAATCCACCATCATCGATGGATGGGTACGAAACGAAAATGAAGCGTTCACCATGTTTGCAATTCAATACAGTCAATAATCGTGTTAGGATTACACCACCAAAATCACCGATGCCTCGACGTCGCTTCAGGAGCCAAAGCCCTCGCATATGCATTGAATCGGACTCAGATAGTGATACGCTCAATGGCAATGCACCGAATACGGTGGTGCAAAAGAAACTGGTGTGTCCGGTATCAAAGCGTGGCGATATCAATCAAAATAAAGAGAATAAATTGCGACATTCCTTGCGCAAGAGTCAACAGTCAACGGCAAACGATGATATTTTGAATCAAAACACAATTCCGGCACATGAAATGGATACGCTTGATACAGCCGATCATCGACCATTCCGTTCGATTGATATGGCACATCGTCTGACCGAATCATTCTATTGCCCACAGAGTGAACCTCTCAAACGGAAAATTTACTCGGAAAAAACACTTGATCGTTTGCAAAAGAGCTTGGACATGGAATCAGGTATGTTTTCATTTGTTTACATTTCGGCATTTTGTCATTAACTATTTTGGTTTCGGGTCATTCACAGAGATTCCAAAGAAAGCATTACTGCAGAAGATTTCGAATTTGCGTCGTGATCGACAGCAGCAACAGCATCAGCAGTCACTTCGAACGGCCCACAGTTTTGAATACACAACTGTCCATCATCTGTCAAATACAACACTCAACGGTGGCGGTGGCGGTGGCGGTAGCAGTGCAAATGCCAGCTCTGAAAATGATTTAACAATGCAACACAAGCGACAGCTTATTTTAAACACTATCGAAGATTTAAAACGGAATCTCGAAGATCAGAGCATTGAGTTGTGCGGGCTCAACGATGATGAAGAATAAAATGTTGAATTTCATTTCAGTCGATTGGAATCGGAAATAATGTTTTCATTTTAATTTCCTTTTATTTCTGTGTTTTTTTTTGTTCTGTGTCCATATCAATGATATAAGTTTGTGCAATGTGAATGGAATTTTATTTGAATGTTATCACCAAAAAAAGGAAGAAAAAAAAGAAAAGAAAAGCAAAATCTCTAATGTTTTTCATATTGTTTATTGTTGTTTAAATGGTTGTATTCAACACACCCACACATACACTAAAATGGTCATTGCAAATTGAAAGAAAAAAACATGAAAAGAGAGAGAGCGAGAGAAAAAATGTCAAAGGCATAAGAAAATAGTGAACATAAAAATACTCTCGATTATCAAACTGATCACTTTTTACGATCGAACCTTTTTTTTTCTTCTTTGTAGTGTAATTTTATATTTTTAATTGTTATTTATAATTCAACTACACGTAGTAGGCATTTCATTGAAAACTGTGTTTTTTATTATATTTATCAAAACGAATACGTAATTCGACAGACTTAAGTGTATCTTGAGATTTAGTTTTACCTTTAAAAGAAAATTAGAAACAAAATTCGTTCAAGTAAATGAATTGGCAATCGGACATACACAAATGATTTTAGTGTATAATACTTAGTTCCTTTACGGCGCAATGCAAACAACTAAATGGAAATTTCAATGGCAGTGAAATACGTAGAAAAGAAAAAATCTCACAAAAAAAGTAAAGAAAACAAAAAAGGAAATTCAGGCGGCTGCAACATTCAAATGGAATAATATTCTAATAAATGCAAGCTACCCACATCCGATGTGCATTGCAATCTAAAACAATAAACATACTCAAATACAAATATTTATGAATAAATAGATGATACAAACAAACAAACAAAACAAAAATTACTAATTTTTACAATAACCTCATGCTCAGTAACATTCAATATGAAAATAAGTTTATTTTCTTAAATTTAAATCAAGCATCAAAGCACACACATACACACGTGACTGAATCATGAGATATAGATATCTATAGTGAAAATTTAACATAATATTCAAAAGGAAAAAAAAAAGAATGAATGAAATAAATAATCGAGATATTCAAGTGCTGAAACAGAAACGGAAAGAACACTAACAACAATTTGCATGTGAATTTATGAATTCATTCATTATTATCAGAGACTATTTTCATAAACACGTATTTGATACATACAAGAAAAAAAAGTAAAACTAAACTGATATTGATGTAGAATTGCATTAGAATGTTAAACTGACGGGGAGCTTCTGATCCCATATCTCGTGGTGTGATGAGAACGATGCACACACGACTAACACATTCATGGGGACTCAATACTAATGAAATCGATATTTTTTTTTGACACATTATGCGAGTTGTCATTGTAATCGGCATTCACTTCAATCTGACACCAGTCAGACAGGTGATGTGTTTGTTGATCGAGGAAAAGACCGATGGGATTAGAAAGACAAAGAACAATAAACAAATCTTAATTATGGAATATTCAACAATGATACAAAATAATCCTAGTAAACTTAAAACACAATGTAGTGATCATTTAAATCGTAGCTCCATTAGTTTATTCGTTCAGTAGCATTTGTATTGTATTCCTTTGATTTTATTTGTTGTTTTGTTTGTCCACCCCATTTTTTGTTTGTTTTGTCAATGTCCGTTGAATTCCAACAACAAGAAGAGGACAAAAAATGAGGAAAAAAATTGAATTTACAAGGAACTCATCAAAAATACTGTGAAAAATGTGCACTGAACATTGATTGAAAACATAAGAAAAATGCTCACACAATTTGTATCCAATCAATAGTCCCGTTCATTTTATCATTGTCCAAATGTTTGTATTTTAGTTTCAACACTGGACATACGCAGCACATTCACTTGGTGTACATTGTTATCTCGAATTGATTTCTCACCAATTACACTAATCCATCCACTAGTCATAAATGTAAAACATTCACCACTAAATCCAACACTCAATCACCATTTAATTTTTAGTATAGTGAATTTTCTGTTCAAATATGCTAAGAATTCGAGAAAAAAACGCCCCATTTTTTGTCATATTCGGGTGCGTTATTTAGTCAGACGAATTTTTGTTGACGTTTTGTGTTTTGATCCGGATCATCGAATCGATGTCAAACTTTATTTTGCTGTAGGCGATTTTTTTTTTTATTGAATTGAGTAACTTTCTTCCTTTTGTTCACATTGCAATAGCAAACGCAATTGATCTAACCATTTTGTAAATGATTCAATTTATAATTTCGATGGAAATGTAGACAATTTTCTCTTAAATTTATTCCATATATTCTGGTCATTTAATGTCAAAATTGTATAATTTTTTCAAAGTCATGAGTTTTTTTTTTTGTATCAAAACTACTTGAAAAAGCAAAATGTCAAGTAAAATCAATCGAAATTCACTTCAAGGCATTATTCTACTTCAAGTAGCTTTGGCAATCACTTGGCGCTTTAAATTCCTATAAAGCATTCAAGTAGCGAAAAATCGACTTTTCTAAGCGCCAAGAAAGCAATTAAACCTACCTTAGATTTTTGGTTGAGTAGAATCAATTTTTTCGACTCAAATTTTTCATTTAAAAAATATTTTCAAATTGCAATTATTTATGATCAACGAAATAACTTTTATTTTCAAATGATCGAAAAATGGTTGGAAAAATCATAGCGAATTAGCTCAAACTTCATTTTATTATGTCCGAATTTTAGTTTCAAGACGAATTGAAATGAAAACCAATTGGATTTTTTTTACTACTACTCATAGAGATGATGTATTCCGTAGCTCTGTTTGATTTCGGTAGTATTCATTATGCATAGAAATTCGTATAAAAATTGAAGCGAAAATTGATCAAACGCTATATATATAACCGTTGAAGCGTTTCGATGCTTGTCTTGGTGCCCTTTGTAATTGAATATTTATTCGTTAAACCAAATAAAATGAGCTTTTGCATTCGTTTCTCTTGTTCGTTTCAAATGCTTTACTTGAATCAATAACTGTGTAACAAAAGTAAACTGTGATAAAAGCGATAACAGAGATAGAGAGAGAGACGTGAAAAAGCTGCAACAATTTTTCCAAACTAGCCAAAAGATAAAAAAAGGAATGTATATTAAGAAGAACCATTTCTCTACAAAGCATTTTTTATGTGCCAGATTTTCTTTAACCTGACTTCTACCTGACAAACATATTTATTATTGAATTTTATGATTCTGCTATGCCTACCGTTTATTGACGAACGACAAACCAAATGAATAATAGCGAAAATCAAACAGGGTGACTGAAACATATTCTCGACGATAAGTAAACACAATTTTCTTTCGTTTAAATTTTTGTTAAGCATTTGCACTGACAAAACAAATGAAACTGTATGAATTAATTGACTAATAACTCTATAAATCATTCATATTATTGTAAAAGAATTGCAGTGTATTCACAATTTAACACGGAGTATATAATGTATATCGTTTATAAGGATTCATTCCAAATTTCTAATGACAAAAAAAAAGCAAATTAAAATTCTGAAATGGTGGACAAAGAAAAAAACCGGCGAAAATTGGGAACGAAACTCGCATTCAAATGATTTTTACACATTCGGTCGATAGATTAAATGATAATTGAAATTTCGAAAGCAAATTAAGTAAACGTTCAGTTTTTTTTTCTCTAAATAGTAAACAAATTTTTATAAGGGAGAAACAATTAGAAGTAGATGAATTGTGTATACTTTGAATGATCGAACCGATGTGACATTATGATAATTTAAAAGGTGCAATTAATTCCATATTTCAAGGTTTTTTTCTTCTTACATATAAATGTGAGATAAATGTGTGGACAGTCTGATTGAAGGAACTTAACGGATATTTTTGGCCTAGCTGATACACATCCAACCCTTCGACACACAAAACCAATCATACACACACACACACTTGCTCATACAAAACGGAAAATTCATCAATGTTACCTACAACTAAGAATAATTATGGGTCATGACAACAATGAATTAGACATTATTCACAAATCACATGATACAAATATTTGCATACAAAGAAAACTCATTACCAAACTACAAAATAAATTTATACAAAAAAACAACAACAACGTCTTCTTACTTTCTTGCTTCTCCTTTACTTTAAGTTTTATTGTTCTTGACCGATCACAGACATTTTCCTCTTTCGGCGTACAATATTATTTGCAGTCGACATTTTATGGATTGATATTATAGTGAAAGTATTACCGCACCTCACTCAAGCGTCAAACTCTATGGACACCAACCAAACAACGGTGTACTGTAGCTTAACTTCAGCGATCAGCGGTTTACTATCTGGTATGATACGTAGAAATCGGTTTGAGAACCAACAAATTTCTGCTTCAAAAATAAATCAGCCGATTTAATTGGAGCATATGTGAAATGATTATAAAAACATAGGATGTGAAATGATTATAAAAACATAGGGTGTGAAACAGTCTCCCTCTTTCACGGAATTTGGTCTCTCTTCAAAGAAAATTGAGACTTTCAACAAAATACACAATTGAACCCGTGAGCATAAAAACAACGTATTGACTCTTCGCCGATGAATACGAAACGCAAAAAAATCGCCGAACAAAGTGAAACACCAATCTGTTATTGGATCAATATGAA
>NW_022601432.1:803470-811919 GCF_009176505.1 Sitodiplosis mosellana | reverse complement strand
CGTTGTTGTAACGCATCTGCAGTACAAAATTCATATTCCTTTCTGCGTGCCAAGTCAATTTTGCTGAATTCGGCTCGGATCAGTCTCAAATTCGACTTGGACCGCAGAAAGGAATATGAATTTTGTACTGCAGATGCGATACAACAACGCAACGCATGAAAAATATCTGATATTTTTATGCGATATTTCTATCCCATATGAATAAAAATATCTCATAGTAATCTCTGCATTAAACAAAACAAAAATGGAAGGAAAATGTCTATTTCCAAGGAAAGAAAAATGCAGTGTTGTTTGAGATATGTTTTTGGTGCATTGGATATAACGTCTCTTTCTTCGAATGGGAAAATAAATGTGATCATCACAAGCGATTTTATAAATATATTTATCATATGTTATGTATCAACATTTGCTAAAATATGTTTTCATCGTTTCACGAAGCGTTGAAAAATCCATCTTCAAAACCGTCATATTTAAATTGATATTTTTGCATTTTTAGTGGTAGTTTCAATTTTCTTTGGATAGTTTTCTGTTCTTCATTTTTTTTTTCGCTTGCAAAACTCTTCAACTTGAAGATGCTCATATTCTTGCGATAAACTTGTATCATTATCCTAAATGTTAAAAAAACAACTCAATGCATAAAATTTAATCGTTTGTAAATGAATTTTCGGTTTGATTTTAGGAGGATGCGATTGGAAATGCTCCCACTTGCACTGACACATAAAAAGAAAAAAAATTTAATCCCGAAAATAGAGGAAATTGTGTAAGTGTATAACGTGCACCCTTGTCAAAGAGAATGCAACCCCTCCGAAAAATTCCATCATTGAATAGTGACACTATGGAGACCATAACAGCGAAAATTTCTTGAACTTGTTGGTTGATGTAATAAAAACCGATTCGGTGACCCTGATTTGTAATGATTCTATAATGTCAAATAAAGTTTTTTCTTTCTTCTTTCTCTCTTCTTTCTCTCTTTTTTACCTTATCTCCTTTCTTCTTTAAGGGAATTCGATTTGAGTGTAGATTAGATGGGGCCGACCACTGAACCATATAGATTTTAGTTGCATACCGTTCACATTGGCAGGTTGTTTGTGTTTGTTATGCATACGAAAGAAAGAAAAAGATCAGCGACTTGATTTTGGACGCAAATCATCGACGCACGAAACTTTCGTTTGAGCCTTTTTCCCAATATTCTCTTTTTCTCTGTTTGAAATATTCAACAATGTCTGCACCATTTATACTCTCTGTCTGTCTGTATCTCTGTTTGTTCGATTTATTTTCTTTCTCTCCTTTAACTTTTCCCTACTTGTTTTATCTTTCTTTGAGATTAGATAAGCTCTGTGTGTTTCATTTTGTGCATTAGAGTTACAAGAAAACCCATTCAACGAGTTGAAATTAGTGCTAAAAGAGAAAATGCAAAATAAAAATATGAGTATATCGTACCAAAAACCAACTACAACAACAACATAAAAAATGAGATACGAAAAAAAAACAACAATCGTACGAAAGTTTTTGTTGATGTTTTGTGTTAATAAATTTCGCTAACATTGATTCTGTTTGTTAATCAGTACATTTATATTCTCGCATTAGCTTGGCCATGTCTAAATTTTTATTTTGCTAAATAAACTGATTTCTGATTGAAATTATGTGAATCAATATGGGCCTGTCTGACTTCTCGGCTAAATTGTGTACATCGGGAAAAAACGTTGGCTCTCGTTGAACTTCTCTTACAATTAAACATAGGTCATAGCATTTTACCGTCCACTTTTAACATAATGAAACTAAGACACTTATACTCTCTTTGTTTTTGTACACTCTTAAATATAAAAACAATTCATTTTTGCATGTCTCTTCGACTAGAATTCTTTTTTTTCAATTATTATTAGTTCATTTTTTATGCTTTATTTTTTTTTTTTTGCTATTTTTTGTGTGTTTGAAGAGATGTCGATTAAACACACATTGTTTTCATTTGATTTTCTTTTTTTCTTCTTCTTCTAAATTTGTAAAACACTTAAATAATACAAAACTGTTTGTTTGTTTTTTTTTGTGACGCAAATGAAACAGTTTCTTTTTTGTTCTGAATGTTAAAATTGTTATGCTTAATACATAGGTTGAGGATGTATTTGTGCTGTTTTAGAGCATATATTCGATTTTGTGTGTTGTTGTTCATTGTCAACAGTGTCACACAGTGATAGATCCGAATCCGATCGCAATTGGATATGGTAGAATGTGCGTTCGTTTCAAACGAACCATATATCAAATATCACTTTGTCGACGTGTATGGAAACGGCATATGTATCAGTGTGGTGACAGTATGTGTTTAACCTTAAAATAAGTTCAATATAATTCAGACTGTCGAGTGCAAGTGGTGGTGGCGGCGAATAGCCTACAGTCATTTCACCTATATAGTGTGTAATTAAAAGTTATTTTGTTTTGTTTTTGTTTTATGCAAATTTTACAGGTTATCGTAAGCTTCGATTGGTTCGGTTGATGTACTGTTTGTAAATGGGCCACTGCAATTATTTACATGATGACCGTTTTTCGTCTCTCCGCGTCCATTTCGATTATTGAGTTTGGTTTGAGTCATGTCGAGCATTTCAAGCGTTTCACCGGCATCGGTTGACCAATTCGAATAGTTGCCCTTATCATTCGTTGGCTGGCTATTTCGTTTTGGATCGTAATCGTAGTTGGGCGTTGTGTGTATGGTTACTTTGATTTGATCGTCATCATCACCATCATCACCGTCACGATCCCGATGGGCTCGGTATGACTTGTCGCGTAGTCAAACTTTTTCCTCCCCCGGCACCGGTGGTCCATTACGAACAAACTGCAATTTGTGTGTCTAAATTGAAATTTGCAATTGTATGACGTACAAAATGTGATGTTTTTACTAGAAAAAACAATTACATTTCAACGTAAAAACAAAAGTGGTGCGAAACCACAACAAACAAACAAACAAACAAACAGACAAGCACGATGTTCACAAAAGGGAAATGTATAATTTGATGACAGGCAAAATGATTGATTGCCCATTCATCAAGATATGGGATATTCAAGTTGATTCTTCGTAATTTTGCCCACGGAAAACATGCTCCAGTAGCAGCAAAAATTACACAGAAAAAATCACAAGGGTGGGATGGGAATGAGAGGAGTCATTCGGATGGATAACAAATCGAATGAACAAATTGAAACAAGCACAACATCATGAATCGTCGGCAACTGAATATATCGTGTCTATCATACGCTTCTCTGCATTCGAAGAAGACTGATAGAGAAATACACAAATCGATACTTACTGAGACCTGCGTTGCCGTATACGAATTCGAACGTGCTCGACTGCTGAAGAAAAACGTTCGATACTTTCGCTTTACCTGTGCAATTACTTCACCATTGAAGAAGCAAAACAATGTCGCCACACACAGCCCCTGAAATAACACACCAAAATGAGAAAAGAATACATACAGATGAAATGGAATGGGAATTTTTTTTTAAATTAATTTATGTAGCTTTCTTTAAACACTTGTTTGAAGTGTCGCGCGTTGTAATGACACAATTTTCATTTTGTCAAGTCTCTAGGTGTAAAACCACACCAAATTAAATGGAAATAGTTCAACACCGAGCACATTTTCCACTATTAATGCATATTGCAAGCAATTGCTTCTTGTTTGTCACTTTTTGCATATATATCATTTACAAAGTGAATGAACATGCACAAACACACACCAACAGGGGACAAAAAATAATCAATTAAACGAATATTAATTGCGGTAAAATAATACGCTATTGTAATTCAATATTGGCGATGCCATAACAATTGAAACATTTTCAATTATGACTAAACATCAGCGCCTGTCCAACCGCCGGTGCAAGGCATCGAGGCACGAACGCGAAGAAATTTTGCGCTCGCATCAATGTACAAAATTTTCAATGCGTTCAAAACACATTATTTTTTTCAATTATCGCATAAGGCAGATATTTGCTTCCGTGCGTTTCATATACATCGCCACAATAATAAGAGATACTTAATCAACGTCCCATCAGCACACATGAAAAATAGCAACCCAACAAAATCCTTCAGATCATACGATATTATCGAGATATCTGCCTAATGGTATTTGAACAATGGACACATGGTATATTTTGATATTGATTGTGTCGATCTGGTTTCGGAGATGACGATGTCTACAGAATTGGTGAAAAATCGTAATTTTATTCGATTCATCGACACTTTTAACAAAATTGAGATCAAATGGAAAATCTAGTTTTCGAACGTCATCATCGTTAAACGTTAACAGAACTTTTCTAACAAAAAAATGTTGCATATGGGCGCATGTATATAATTTGTACCGGGGCGCCGTGAGCTCTCGGACAGGCGCTGCTCAACATTATTATTATTTTGCCTTTAGTAAATGAGACATTTTACGATAATTTCCATTTCACTTGGGAACAGCACACAATTTTCGATCGATTTTGACACAAGAGCGTGGTTGTCAGCGGTTTTTGAATGATTGAGAGCTTATGCAAAACTTTAATTCGCACTATTTTCACCGTTGAATGATACCGATTGAAAGTGATAAGTGTTCATCTTATTTTATATCTCTGGTTAGTTTTACACCCAAGCGTTGAACGTGTTCAGATCGGTATCGTTTTCATTTCTGAACCACTGCTTGCAAAAAGGTGCATTGTGAAAGCTGAAAAAGCGAGTTTCTTGAAACCTGTACAAATGTCGATGCACGTTAAAGCAAAAGGAAAATCGTAAATGTCCGTTTAATTTCAGAAAACCTCGAATCGATGAATAGGTGTCGAATTGCCAACTTGAAGCTGAAGCTGAAGCTTTAAGTGCTAAACAGTGTCTTTGTTCCATTCATTGTGTACGTCGATAAAATGAGAATCGGTGTGGAAAATCGAGTGAATTGAATGAAATTAGAGTCTCTCTCAATCTGTGTGTATGTTGGCTGCAATTATCCATCGATAAATTCGTGGAATGTTGGTATAAATTATTTATAAGGGCTCCCCCCTACCGAAAGAAAAAAAAAACATATTCGCCACATAAAATTTTATCGTATTACAACAACATTCATGTGAAATGGGAGGGAAAAAACCACACGATTGTGTGTGTGTGTGTGTGAAATGAAATATGATGCTGTTTATGATCAATAATGTGAAACCAAAAACTTGAGATCGAACAAAGCACTTTCAATACCGATAGAAAATCGTCGCTCGAATGGAAAACGGAGAGACGGAGACGAGGGCAAAGTGTATAGAAAGCTTTTGTAGAAACGCATTAGGGAGTACAATAAAAAGAAAATGTTGAAATTTTCTCAGTGCTGCCTAAGTGACACACACAAACACATACACTCTGCTTTCGAACTCCTTTGTTTGGTTCAATTAAATTGAATAAATGAAAATATTGAGCTGAATTTCATTAGACATTTGCTAAAGCGATCTCAATGCGTCGCTCAACCAACTTCCGAGGAAGAGGGCTTGATTTGCGTTCGCGATAACACGCACAATTTGTGTTGTAACTGTGTAACACACATACACACACACACACACAGAGAGAGAGAGAGAGAGAGAGAGAGAGAGAGAGAGAGAATGTCCGACTTAAAACATTGCAAACAAAATGAAGCATCGTAACTAATTTGATTAATGTGGCTTTATTAAATTATTGTGAGTGAAGAAGCAAAAAAATCAACTCAATAAACAGAAAAAGAACGGAAGAAAGAACGAAAGTAAGTCGGGAAAAAAGAGTATTTCCAACGAAGAAATAATAAGAGGGAATTTATCCAGTTTCTTAGTGCACTGCACATCGAAATGGAGCAAGTGGTTATATTAACATTCCACATACAATTTTACAAATTCATTTGCTAACTGAGTGAGTGGAAAGCAAACGAGCAAATGGGAAAGAAAAATGAATGAGAGAGAGAGAGAGAGAGAGCGAAAGAGGAAAAGAAACAAGTCGGAATAGTCGAATATCCGCAGCAAAATTTCGTTGTGGAGTGTTGTTATAAATTTGTTCATGGCGCGCATGAGGAAATGGACGTATAAATTTGGCGATAATAGCGTTGAACTGTTGCTTTTGCTGGCATTGCCACTTTACGCAACAGTTTGCTTTCTTTCTTTTTCTCTCCCTCTCTCTCGCTCTCTCGGTTTCCCAGACAATTAAACTAATAATGAAAAACTAACACCCAAATATACCGACCCCATTTACCAAAATGCAAATTTAAACACTAAATGCCCGTTTCAATAAAGTATACATAACATTTTCGCATTGTTTCACTCTTTTCGCACATTCCATGCATTCAACATTTGCCCCCAAAATGGTTGGAATGTGTATTTGGCCAATTTTATGGAATGTAAACGGTCGCTTTTCGAATTTTCTCCGAGTTTGATTCGCTCTCGAGCAGCAGCAACAACAGACAAAAAAGAATAACAATTGGACGCATTTGAAATCGGATAACGTTATGCAATGTCAATTCATACCAATTTTTATTGTCTGCGTCACATTTTTTCTATGGTAGGAACGACAAAAAAAAAACGCTTGCATCGTTATAGCTTAGGATAAACTTGGCAATCGATTTTTCTCTGGTTCGAAAAAACCGTGGAAAATTCCAATGACGAAAACCCATTTTTTTTTCCTTCTATGTATTGCATTTTCAAATCAATGTTCAGTGATACGGCAAATGTGCAACAACGTCAATGTATTTACTCGACTCAGTTCGCTTGGTGAACATGAATTATAGCCAAAACTTAAACACATCCGGTTGCAATTCACCACAAATTCTATGAAAGGAAACATAATTTTCACATGTTTTGCTCTAATACTTGTACTTATTTTCGGTATAAAAAAAAGACGTTTCCGGTATTCGTCCAATTTATGATCCACCAAAAGTAAATGGCCACAACAGAAATTGTCAGTTTTGGAACAAAAATTCGATTTAATATGTCATATTTGATTTCCGTTGATCATAGACCCAGCCACAGCTACAAGTAGCAATCAAATCCTGATTGAACACGTGCAATAATCGACAATGTGATGGCAATAAATCACGTTTTCGTCGAATCATAGAAAGAGTTTTCCATGGGAAAAACTCTGTAAATTGGTTGCATCCGTTGAAAAACTAAGCAGAAAAAACACAGAAAAAACGGTCTGATTGCAACGGGTGATTTTCTGTTTGATATGTCATTTGGGAGCAGTTAATCGGATTATGCATTTTTTTAAGTCGTTTCATACAGAAGAGAAAAAAAAGCTTCACGTGTTCATCCAACGGTTGTGTGCGATCGTGCACAAAAATGAACTGGCAATTGTATGTAAAAATATTCGCGACCTGCAACAATTTCTAGGTCGATTATAAATCATGTGAAGCGGATAAGAACAATAGTTAGGTCATTCAGAGAATACATCGTTTTATACAATTCTATATGTTGCATATTATGTATAGTATTTTGCGTGTGCAGCATGTTCTGCAATCGCTAACGGCTTAATTAAAATTATAATGAAATGGCTACTATTATTCGCCTGGCAAATATGCCACACATATATATAATAATATATAAATTAAATGGAAGAGAAACAAAACGAAGGAGACGACTGGCATGGAAGCGGCGGCAACGACAACCGATAGAAAAAACAACGGGAAAGGCAGTGGTGAAGGATGAGTTGCGAGGTTGGCACTCGCATAGATTATTGTTAATTATCAAAGTGCTGATTGTCTACAATAGAATTATGATCATTGTCGCCTGATGAAAATAGATGGCCAACACATCTGTTGTTCAGCTGTTAATTGCACTGGAAAATACAATTTCGCATTAGATTGGCGGCGCGCGATTGAAAATTCAATCAAGTGCCATTTTGTTGCGATTCCTTTTGATTTTCGAGCGTTTGCATTTGATTAAATTTTGTATTGTGTGCAAACAATGGGGTTGAGAGGGAGGTGGGATTCATTTCCCGTCCGAAAATATGGTTCGTATACACATTTTCCTAAATTCAAATTTGATTGTATCTGTTCCAGTGGAGAAAATACTGAATTGGAATTGTTAATTTTGCAATTTTCGATTTTTCGACAGATTCACCGAACAGACAGGCAGCCATGCCATATAATGAATTGTGCTTATACTTCTCGGAAATCCATCGAATTATTATGAAGTCGTTTTGCAGGTGTGCAAAAGTAGTGAAAGAGAATCTGGATTCGAATATATGGTGGTGTCTGAACATTGGACAAACAATATTGTAACACACGCACATGCATCAGCAGCAACACATGCATCTTGACTCGTCCAACGCAATGGATTGTCATTGCAGAAAAGCTTTGCCATTACAATGGGATTCGATTCGAGGTGGTGTTCAATTAAGGGTGTTTTTGTGTCCTAGTATCATTTGACCTGGTTCGTGTTCTCTCTCTCTCGCTCTCTCTCTCTCTCTCTCTCTCTCTCTCTCTCTCTCTCTCTCTCT
>NW_022601432.1:781991-803460 GCF_009176505.1 Sitodiplosis mosellana | reverse complement strand
CTCTCTCTCTCTCTCTCTCTCTCTCTCTCTCTCTCTCTCTCTCTCTATACATATGTGTGTGTGGCTACCGAACCGACGTTAGGCACTAGGAATTTTCGTGCATGTGAATTGCAATTGGTTTGGTTTAAATTGCAAAACGTTTCAATTCAATTTTCAATTAAGCCCCTTTGCACCAATCTCTTGATGCGCCCCACCTACCTGAAATGATGTCGTAAATGCTGATACAATTTCATATACGATCTCCCATGGATGGCCGGGTTCCGGTTTGAATGGTGTCAATACATACTGCATACCCAATAACGGCACTAACAATAACGTCGCCCTGAATACAATGAAAAGAGAGATGAAAGGAAACAAACGAAAAATGGGAGAGAGATAGAGATACAAAAAAACGCAAACATGATATGGAAGACAATGAACAAACAAAATACAACAAAACATTTGATGAATGCAATCAGGATCCAAATCAATGAATTTGCATCGATGTGAATACATCGCAACTGAATTAAACACAGTATCCAACTGATATTGTTAATGTGTAAAATGCAGGCTCGCATCTCTTCACACACACACACACACACTCATAGACACAGTGATTGTGCATGTGCAAATAGGAGTTGATGTAAAAATAATGCGGTGCTCTTGATCAAAATAGATGCTGATTGAGGATTATGGGATGAAAATGACAACAGAAGTGGAAGAGAATGTGAAAAAAACGAGATAGTGCAACGCATTCTCTTTTTTTTACCGAAACGCTTGCAGTATATTCCGTGATGGTGCTCCACCTTGTGGCCCGGCTGGCGCTCGTAATTTCATGAATAGCACGCGAACGATGTTGCACAGAAACAGCAGATTCATCATCATTGATAAACAAACGGGTGCAACAAGTATGTTCGTATATGGTGTCTCGTTCATCCAACAGCTGAGTGACGGAGAGGAGCGGAGAAAGTATGAGCGAACGGAATGGATAATGATGGGAGAGAGAGAGAGAGAACGTGCGTTTGCATTTGGTTACATGCCGGCAAACACAGAAGCAATTGCGGTTCGAGTTTTAATCCATTGTCAAAAGCCATTGAATGACGATGCAAGCGACGTTAGTTATTCATCCCCAAACGAAATCCCATTAACAAGAGGCCATAAAAGATTTCAAGCAGCGACGACACAGCATCAGCAACAGAATCATCATCAGCATCAGCAGCAGCAGCAGCAGCAGTATCAATAAAACGATAAGCAACAAGAAAACCGGAAAATTAATTAGAACAAAAATCACAACAACAACAAAACACTGTCACATCTCTAGATTACAGTATGTTGATCTAATTGTCATAAAATCCACACATAAATTTATTTGTTTCCAATTTTGAATTATCAAAACGGAGATTTCGCTTGATTAAGTCACTTAGAATTATAACATTGAGAATTATTATAAAATATGCGTATATATTTTGGAAAGCTTCTTGGAAACAGTTGAAAAGTTGCACATTGAATGTTCTTAGCTCGGCTCCGGGTTGCTTTTTCAGTACTGCAAAAAAATCAGGCAGATTTCATCTCCGGACATTCTATGCACAGACAGACACATTCACACAAAATGATTAAAACAAAATGCCCTTTTGTTTTGCGCCAGCGATAATATTAATTACAAAAACATCGTTTATTTCTCTATTTAATCGCAGTTTTGCTTCTTTTCCCCGCAAATTTCTGCTAAATGTCGGTGGCGTTTGCGCGCGCTCCATAAATCATTTTACACGAGTTAATTTTCTATTTTTTTTTAAATAATTTCTGGTTCGTATTTTTAAACTCATTATATGCGATGGGGATTTTATGTTAAAAAAGGCTTTGAATAAAACGGTGTATATCCATCAAATAAACGGAATATTATGCGCGATGGTTTAAACTTTTAATTTCTTTTGTCTTTCTTCGTTTGTTTGGATATCAGAAACGCGACGATTTTCTCAAATGAACGGATTACTTAATTGGGTGTGAAAACAATATCAACATCGTTTTGTTTGCACTTTTTAGAAAATTTTAATTGAAAATTTAGATTCATTAGATGCTCGATGAAAAATTTCTGAGTGACAAACAGACGGGCGTTGTCACTCAACTGAGAGATATCTCAATCTCTTTTGGTTTCACAAGATTTCTGTATTCATATTTCCTCATTGTTCCTCATCAAAGAATTTATTACCGCATGACTTTGTAGTAACAATAAAATAAAATTGCATCATTTTATTTTTTTCATTAACGACATTGTTTTAATTGGATGCAGAGACGAAGAGAGAGAGGGTGAAAAATTGTACGCGACTGATACTAGTTCTATATATAGCTCTGTGCACCTATTATAATTTAATGGTCAATTAAAAATCAGACAGTTTAATTTCTTGCTTATTACTTACTGCATGTTCTGTTTTTCAGTGCCACGAAGACCGCGAGATGTGCCATATGATAGTAGTATGAATGCCGGTGCAATCCATCCGAATGCCATTAACCATTTCACCAACCGATGCTCCGATATAAATGCTGATACGAGTACTGTGTGCAAATAAAAACCCTCGCACAGCATCCAAGCATAGTTGCTCAGCAGGAAGTAATGAAGTACCAAATGCAAAATAACACAACCCGTCTGAAAACAAACCGATACAAGAGAGAAAGACAAAAAGAGGGAGAGAAAGTGAAAATGTGTAGACGAGACATGCGAATGCGAGCGCGAGCGTACGCAACGTGCACACATATGTGTGTGTTAATTTTAACCATTAATTTAACCTCACTTCAGGTGTGTGTGAGAGAGTAGAATTTCAAATTGCTGAGATAAATTCAAACGAAAAACCGCACTGTTATGAAATTAGTCACGAACAAACAAACTGCATGAGTTAACATTAAAATTGTATTAACATTCAATATTTTTTTAAGCATTGATTCCATCTACTCATTTATTCATTTGCTCAATCACCCTCTCATCCCACATACTCTCGAAATCAGATGAAAATCCGAGAAAATCTCAAACACACACACACACATATCATTTATCAATCTGTCATTGGCGTTGAATTGCAATTAAATATAGTACTTTTTCCAATTGGTAACTCATCGACAATGACAGCACACTGTTGGCCTGTTAGGCAACGAAAAAAGTGTGCATTTTCTATCCCACCCTTCCAACCTCTCCACTTTAAATCAACAGTTCAACAGCATTTGTGTTGAATGATGTTTGCCGTTTTGTTTTCATCAATTAGAGTAGTTTATTGTTGTCGACAGCATACCGTATCGTTTTATCTTTCGCATGGTGCGTATAAATGGCACAAAAACAATGCTAAACTGTTGCGATGCATAGTTGACGGTGAACTGTTTCGGGGCAAGTTTAAGCACCTCATTCAATTTCAAGCAACGTGTGAGTTCATCTCATTCAGTGGATTCAGATAACATCAGATAAGATATTGTTGAAGATTACAATACACTTTAATATTTGCAACAGGATTATCGTCAGATCAAAGTGGAGCAGAAAAAGGCTTAAGCATTTTAAAGAGTGAATCAGGTTTATACTTGGCCGTTCTTCACGCCAGTTTAGCAGCAAAACGTTTTTTTTTCTTTCATTTTCTTCTGCTTTGGAAAAAATGTGGGGAGATTTTTGCGTTTGCTTGGCACAGTTCTCGTTGCTCACGGAACAACACTTCAGTAAAATCAAGCGGCATCGACTTTTGTATTGATTCAATATGAGATTGAGGGAAAAAATTGTACGAGCCTCCAACAGTCATTCCAGAACATTTCCAATTGAATGCACACACACATATTAAAGCTTGACACTTTGACTAACAGCAAATAAGTGCCATTAAGACAAACCACTTTGAAATCCTCCCCTCACTTCTTGTCGTATTTGTCGCTACCATTTGTCGATGAAGAAAAAAAATTGTATTTTTCAACTTGTATACACAACAACAACTTATAATGTGACACACATTTTAAGTGCATGATTATTGGTGTTGTCACTTCCGATTTTATTTCGGTTTTCATCTTCAAAATAGCAAAATTTCTGTCCTCTGAGGTGCCTCTGGGAATAAAACAGGATGATAATTTGATTTTCTAAAATCATAAAAATTACAGATTTTATGTGGGCAAACATTTTATGATGAAAATCGTATTTTTCCTCTGCGAAAGCAGTCCCAGTTGGTTATGACCTCAGATGTTATGCTTTTCGTGTCCAGTAATGAGATTTTTTTTGCTCACCACATATTACTTTGTACAATAAAACCATTCTCTCACACAGCATACATTATGTATTATGATAACTAATAATTGGCCATCATCTTCCGAATTCCTATAGATAACCGAAGAAGGCATAAGCGTTCGAACTATCTTATCCACGAATATTGTTTTGAACCTTTGACCTGTACTTTCTCTTCACACAATCTGTTTTCGATGACCTTTCAATGAAATAACTTCGACAAAACGCCGTTCGAATGGCAAAAGCTTTTTTGTCTTTTTAGTCCCATGTTACTGCATTCGAATTAGCAAATTGTTGATTTCCCACAGCGAATAGACCAATATATACATACATACAGATGGAATAGCATCCTCTGTGACAATTCTACTTTGTCTGTAGAGACCATAGATGGGCCTCTCTTGGTTCCACTCACTCAATCGCTCACTCATACATTCAAGATGGAAGTAAAAGCATCGACAATTGTGAAAAATTTGCCTCATTGACGATGACAACAGGGCAAATATAAAGTGCGGCCAACCTGATAAGCGGAAGAGAAAGAGACGAAAACATGATAAAATAATAAATGAATTACCTCATTTTGCTGAATCACATCCGGATCGCCAATAACCATCCGATACCATAGTAACCATAACGAATTATTTGCGGCAAATGAAGCGAATAAGTTCATGTGTATTGTGATTCGGGCACATTTTAATGACCTGAAATCAAGGAAAATGGTAATAAAGTAAGATTTGTTTTTTTATAGGGAGAGAGAGAGAGAGCGAGAGAGAGAGCGAGAGAGAGAGCTATAGGGAGAGAGGAAGACTCTCAAACTTTCTCTATCAAAATGAACGGAACATGATAATTTCTTTATGATTAGTGCTGGAAATTCGATAGATTGGACCATGGGTAAAAAGAGTTTTAGCTTCGATTTCACGATGTCGCATTTTGTTCCGGTAACGTTAAAAATACACTCGCACTCGAAGCGGCAGAGCATTAACGGTAAATACGATATAGACGATTGGACACAAATGTGTTACGATACTATTGATACTCGCCCTAATTTCATCTCTTTCTCTCTCTTTTTTTTGCACGCGCGTGTCTGGGTGCTATCCGAGTCGCAATAGAGACACACACACATTGATTGCTGTGCAAAGTTTTTGAGAGGAATACCAATGCACTATTGAACGAAGAGCAAAAAAGATTCGAATTTATGTGAGATTGAGGGGTGATGACGCCTCGATGAATGCTAATGCTCATTTCGAACATATATTTTATCATCTGGATTTGCAGATATTTGAAAATGCGACGATTCAACATGAATGCGTTTCAAATTACAGCACTCTCTCTCTCTCTTACATATAGACGAGAGTTTTCGGTCCACAAGCTGCGCGGTTTGTCGCCAAATGCGATACGTTGACATTGAAACAGTATCAATATTACATAGCCCAGACAGATAGACATACATACGACATGGTCGACACAGAAACAGAGTCAAGTGATGTGTTTTTAATTCCAAAACCAAAACATCACGGTCACAGTCGATGACACATCAATCGATGGAAAATGGCATTTAAAGCATCCCTAGAGTGGCTGTTAAACGAGAGCAGCCAATTTTGGCGATATCCTATTTCACTTATGTAAATCCAAATCGAAAATATTATACCAAACATTCCCAATTACTCGATTTTGCTTCGGCCGATTCCAACTCTGAGAACAGATGCGCCTCCATTGGGACGGCATCAGGGCGCATGCCAAAATTAGTAATATTTGTGTACATCCAAATTTATTATTTACAAGCTGACGACACTTCAGTACAAAATATCTTTTGAGTGCTTGCCACGAACTCTCCTATCATTTTGTATTGAAATTTCGTTAGTTCATGAGTTCGCCGTAAATTTCGTCAAAACGTGTCGTCACTTTGATTATTTACACGGTGACCGATGAATTGGCTTTGCTTATGATTAAGTTGTGTGTTTTCTTTCTGATCTACGCCAAAATTGCCGATAGTTTGTTTCGATGCGTAATTGATGCGCCATCGAGCCAACTGTTTAAGTACAGCCAGAAAATTGACCCACGCTTACTGCGTAATAAAATGATGAGACAAAAAGGGCAGAAAATGCGTGGCAGAAAAAAAATTTGAGATGAATACCCAAATTATCGTCATTATTATCAACGATTATAACCTAATGGGGACGAAAAACGCATGAAATAAACTGTTTGAATATATTAAGCTCGGGAAATCGTTGCAATCGACGCAAAGAAAGTGCCATTCCAATTGTTATCACACTTTGAGTGAGGACAAATTGTCGATTAAAACCGAAAATAGAGCATGATGCGTCCCAAATGTTCATTTAATAGGACATATCCATGCCACATTTGTGAAGATCTAAATTTGCACGTTTTTCGTTTCCATTCAGTCGGCTCATCGTTTCTGTCGCTTTCTTCCTGTCGTTTTTCTTCTTTATTCGTCTATCTCTGTGTGTTTTTACTTCATGTGTCAAATATTTATCCATCCACTTCGTTTAAACGAACTGAGCAAAAAAAAAACCTCTTTTTGTTTAGATTTCTTTTTCACCATTTAGCTTTCGCCTGTATTTTTTTTCCCATCGCTTCAATGATGTCAAAAATGTTCATTGTTTATGTTCCAGATGCAGACAACTGGAAGCAACAGAACGAGATAAAAAAAAATGAAGTGAAAGTAATAAATATCCTTCAATTTCATTGTCACTCTCCGCTTATACCCCACCTCCAGAAGTAAACTAGTCAAAATATTGTGCATTTATAAACAATCGATGTTCGAATCGAAGAAGCTAATTTGATAAATTGTCGACTACAAACATTCGTATCATATCTTCGTTCGTGTGCAATAAATGAAATGGAAAATTGCTTGACAGTTTCTCTCTCTCTCTCTCTCTCTCTCTCTCTCTCTCTCTCTTTCTCTTGCTTGCGCACACGCTTAGTCGCACGTATCCGTTTTTTTTTCGATTATCGTTACATTCCCTTGTTATTGTCAACAGCGCAACAACAATAAAAAAAAGTCAATGCGAATATGTTACGTTTTTGTAATTCGCATTTATGGCAAATATAGCTTTTTGATAGAGGAATCCGTATTTTGCGACCAAACAATCGCTAATGTTTGCTGCTGTTGCTGATGCCTATAGTATTCCCTTGTCGTTTGATCTGTCCAACAAGTCGAAAAATTCCATCATGTTGATTTGATCGACATCGAAACCCGTGTTTTGTACTTTTCTCTCGGTGTGCGTGTGTGTGTGTGTGTGTGTGGCCATAAACGTACAGTCATTTGATGTGTGCGTGCGTTTGCCCAGTGTTGTACACTTGTTAATTTCTTTATCTCCCGGCATATATCCTTTACAGAATATCCATTTCACCATTTCAGGGCGGGTATGTGAACGGTCTGTCTCTCACTCTCGAATACAATTCGCTACCAAATAATATCTATACAAACAATGACATCGTCGACCGCAGAAAAGATGCCCGAGGATAATTTGAAGAAATATTTTCGTTTCATTCCTTCCATCCATTCATTTCTTCTTCATTTTTTTGTTTTCACTTTCGCTGTTGCTTCGTTTTTCGTTTCCATTTTTAATCTTCAACTTGCTTTCTTGATGTCGCTTAGCCCCGATTTCTTTCGTCGTTTCTTTTTCCTCTTCGTCTCTCGGTTTTGTTATCTGAAGCCTTTTTCTATTATTTTTCTTTCGTTTTGTTGGATTCATCGTTTATTAGATAGAACATCGTTGTCACTGTTCGTACACACTGATGCAATCATAGATGATTGGCACGAGGACGATGACGCAACGAAAGGAAAAAAAACCGTTGGCCAAACGTTTTTCAAACTGACTTAAAATTAAGTGGACAAAATGGATTTCAATACGGAACACATAGCAATGCTTCCAACAATGAACATGATTTTCAAATTATTTTCACACATTCTTGACATTGGGATTGTCCCAAATCGAAAGTTTATTGATAGTGTATGACTGCATGAATAAAAGATCACCGGATTGAATTTGTGGAAAATAATTGTATAAATATGGAAATGATGAATTCGCTGTTTCCAATCAGTCCAAACACCAAAACGTATAAATGGTCTTTAAATGCTTATTGCTGTTGTGGAAATAATGGTTAACCAAGTTTAATAGAGATCATAAATTACCATTTTTTTCTCGTTTGAACTTGAAGTTTTTATACAAAATTTAGTTCACATGGACCGAGAACAACAACAGAACTCAAAATTTTGGGACAATAAGTCGAATTTCATACGTATCAATTTCAAAATAAAATGTCATCATTTAAATAACTTCATCGTCACACTCAATCCGAGTTCAAAATATTACAAACAACATCAAGTGGATATTTTTTTGTAAAGCTCAAAAATTTGATCGCAACTCGTTTGAGTGAATCACGTAGAAATTTTACGGTATAATCCATCGATATCGTGTACATGAATTTTTAGAGGTGGCTATGGAAGTTTACTAATTTTCACCGAAATCAAAGCATACCTCTCCATGAATCAAAGGCAAACCGCACAAAACGTGCCATCTGGCCATCGTAATATATAAAAAAAAGAGCTACTATATATCGATGATGTGGCGCTTTTTCGGAAATTAGAAACAATCATTTGGAATTTTTCTCGTGTGTATTTGTGCTATGTATCCATAATCTGGTAGAATTTGATTTAACAAATCTGAAGAAGCAAAAGAAAAAGAAGACGGGTGAGTGCTTCTATCGTAGGATGTGCTTTTGCCACAAGTAAATCAACAACAGTCAAAACACACGCAAACACACATACTCTCGTTTTTGTCGATACAAAAGCCAAATTCAGTCATTTAACGATTTATTTTACGCGTAAGTTCTTTTCCGATTTTCTTGTGTAACCTTTTTTGTAACCCAATCGAAAAAAAAAATTTATATCAAAGGCATAACCCAACAGGTAATCACAAAATCTTAGTCGTTGGAATGTTTGTGAAAATATTTACGAAGCAGAGCAACAGCAGTGCCGTCGTCGTTGCCATCACCATTGCTTTGGTGCTTTCTGCATATGCACATCCTGTTGATCATTTTTGGGTCTATCTATTGGGTTGTATTGATGAGAAAAACGCTTTGCCATATGCCTATACATATATTCAACCAAATACCATCGTCTATTCCCTCAAACTCTTTCAATGTGGCTCGATGGCATGCGTCGAGCACTGAATCCCTAACCGTAAATAATTTCTAAATCTAGTACCCAAGAGCAAACTTCAAATATTCATTTCATTATACCACCAACTGTAACTGTGTAATCTCATTTCACGGGAATTTCGCTTCGTTTTCTGTATGGGTGTGTGTGTGTGTGTGTGTGTGTGTGTGTGTGTGTGTCTGTGAAAGCGGAACGACCTGAAGGCATTTGATTTGCCTACTTTTAGCTCCGCGCGCATTCATTGTTCATCGGAAATACGTTCATGTGTATGTGTAGATGTGGGTAGGTATATATATATATATATATATATATATATATATACAGTTACTCACAAAATTGTTCGTACACCTTGCTTTTCCGAACAAAATGCCATTTTTTCATTAATTTTCGTGACAAATGAATTGTATGAGCACATGATTGTAAAAGACTAACTCTGTTAGCAGATATTCATGTATATATTTGACATAAATATTGAACACATAAAAAAATTGGGACCAAATATGTGGAAGTGTCGCTTTTTGGGTCTCACAAAATTGTTCGTACACTGAAGTTTATGGGCATTTTTTCAGTAGATATCCAATACATTTACAGTGAACCGAATTTGGAATCATTTTTGTGATCCTCTACCATCAATTTGACACATTGGTTATAGCAAAAATATCACTCTCTAATCCAGATGGCGCCACCAAAATAGTGAAATGTCGAAAATGGTCCATTTCTGATTTGTTGAATATTTAACGAATTATATGGAAATTATCGAATATTCAACAAATCAGATGTTAATGCTCCAAAAATGCATACCCATTGCTAAATTCGAAATCAATGCTAGGTGTCATTTGTGTGGCGTTGCAAGACCAATCCATAGCCACCAATATGAGGCCAAAATTTGCTACCTTAGGGTACATAGTGGCCCTTTGGTGAGGCCTCGATAAGCATTTTCTACCAAAATGCTCAAACTGACCACACAAATGAACCAGTATTATTGAAAAAATGGGAAAAGTCATACTAAATGTCGAAGATCTTAAGGTATTCAATGCGTTCAAGCAGATTTGGGTGGTAAAAAATAATGTGAATGCTATATTTTGGGGTGGTAACTAGCAAAATGGACCATTTTCGACATTTCACTATTTTGGTGGCGCCATCTGGATTAGAGAGTGATATTTTTGCTATAACCAATGTGTCAAATTGATGGGAGAGGATCACAAAAATGATTCCAAATTCGGTTCACTGTAAATGTATTGGATATCTACTGAAAAAATGCCCATAAACTTCAGTGTACGAACAATTTTGTGAGACCCAAAAAGCGACACTTCCACATATTTGGTCCCAATTTTTTTATGTGTTCAATATTTATGTCAAATATATACATGAATATCTGCTAACAGAGTTAGTCTTTTACAATCATGTGCTTATACAATTCATTTGTCACGAAAATTAATGAAAAAATGGCATTTTGTTCGGAAAAGCAAGGTGTACGAACAATTTTGTGAGTAACTGTATATATATATATATATGTGTGTGTGTGTGTGTAAATAAAAAATTCAGCAAGCCATGGATTATAAATAAACAAGCGGAAAACATCTAAATGCTATGAATTTGGCGTGCGATAGGCGACTTTTTATATGCCTGCTTCACATCACTTACTTAGTTAAAATATGGATTCACTTTCGGAAGTCGAACGATTTAATCAAATTTCCTTTTTACTACATAACTTTAGGTTAGGCAGGCAATGTGATACGTGCTTTTTCTGTTCGTTCATTCGTTTATTGCATGTGTGAAGTGAAAACCGCATAAATCTCAAGCAGCGCACTTTCAGGCGATGTGTACACATCGACAGCACACAAACACCATCAGCATGAGTTCATTCACTAGTAAATAGCATGGTGAAACCAAGAGCGAGAGTGCTTCCTCTCTCTCTCTCTCTACGCTGTGTGTAGTTGCCTTTGTTGTCACGCTTTCAGAAAAAAAAGTTGATCTTCTGCTATTGGGGCCAAAGACGCGACAACCACTTTTTGTTTGTCACGATGCGAAATAGTAGCTACAATGTTGTTGTTTTGGAGCATTAGACCATGGAGCCACATTATTAGCAGCTTTACTTTGTTGTGCTTGTATCGTGGATACACTGAATCATTCCAAATTTCGGTCGAAAGTCAATGTTTTATGGCTTTATGCCCCCGAAAATCCGGTAGTTTCACTGTACAAAGCTCAATTTTCGCACAACTCGCGACACAGCAGAATACTTGATGAGCAACTGTTTGTTATTATTTGAACACCGTGCATCTGAAGCGCGTCGAAAACAGATTCATGGAAAATTAAAATATGCAAATGCAACAAAAAAAACAATAAAAAAATGAAATAAAATGTTTGCACTGCAAAATAGAACAGAAATGGTTATAATTATTTATCATAAGCTTTTTTTAGACTATCAGTGTAGAGTGAAATGTTATGCAACAGAGAGAAGAAAAAACAACGCGACGGGTTCAAGTTACACCGTAAACATAAATCACGTAATCATTGAGGTGCACATCAAGTCTTGTGCAATATGCAAAAGCAAACAACATCAACTGCATTCTACAGCTCGAAAACGTGGCATGGCATGACATCTCCTTGCAAGCTCCTCGTTTTTCTTACTAAAATCGTCTAAATAAAATTCGCTGCCCGTGAATTATATCAACTTTCTTCGTTCGCACAAAGAATCCAATTACTGAAACTGTCAGTAAGGTGTACATACACACACACCATACCCTAACATTCAATTAGCAATATCGTGCAACGTGTTTTGGCTATGCCATCATCTGTTTGGCATGCAACACTCACCCATCTCGTTGTGATCAAACACACACACACACAAAAGAAAGAAAGAAAGAAAATCAAAAGACTCACTCCCCATTTATCATTTGATAAATGTTTGTATTTGACAAATATAAAATTGTAACCGGAAA
Organism: Sitodiplosis mosellana; assembly: GCF_009176505.1. Lineage (NCBI taxonomy): Eukaryota > Metazoa > Arthropoda > Insecta > Diptera > Cecidomyiidae > Sitodiplosis > Sitodiplosis mosellana. The sequence goes on along the minus strand of NW_022601432.1, from coordinate 791,120 downwards.
ATTAATGAATCGATAAATTTCCGTTGGGAGCATTTTACGTGTGTTTGATTCAGTTTTTTGGTCATCAATGTGGTGTAGCCTATTGATTGTCATTGAATCGATAAATTATCAATGTTTTTCTCCGAATGTAGAGGAAAAATGCCGAGCTTTTTTGTGTATTTATGTATACGCGTATGTCCAAGAACAAAGTATGGGCATTCGAAATGAGAGAGGGTAGCAAGAGAGAGAGAGAAGAAGAAAGAGAAAAAACTGAATGCCCATAGAATTATTTATTTCTTAGTAACTATGTTTTCGACGATTCGAAGAGATATCGTCGTGAAAAAGGGAATATTGTGCGATATTGGATATTTGGTTATGTTACGCCATCGAATGAATAATAACGAAGTTTTGTTCAAAAACATGAGTGAAAGCATCCTTGATTGATTGATCGATGACGAGAAAAAAACACACACACAAAACACAGGGGTTGGTTCCCGCGCGCGTATTTCACTACATATAGCGCTTTCCCATTAGAGCACGATTTTGAACTCGATACACGCAATTATGTAATTGGCTGCAAACACACACACACACACACACCGAGAGAGAGAGAGGGAGAAACGAAAAAGTTCCTTTTATGTGATCGAGACAGATAAAAGGACAGAAAGGAAATCTATGCAAGGTCAAGTTCTTGATCTTGTTCAAACAAAGCAACGATACGACAAAATGTCACGCATCGCTTTTGTAGTCGTAAAATGTCATGACAACCGAATGGCATCGACACCGTTAGTTTCGTGCACACGTTGATTTGATCCATTTGTTTTCGTGTGTGTGTGTGTGTGCGTTTCGGCTTCATCGAATGAATGCACTTGTTGAACAAAGTCCATTCATTTAGTTGCAAAAACGATTTTTGTACGTTGCGAAAAGTGGGCCTTTGTGTTTGTGCACATCAAATAATAGACAAGACAACGACGGAGCAACAAGATAGGAACAGCAGTACTCGGCCATTGTCAGCCTTACGTGCCATTTCAATATTTCTGTCTTTTGCTCTGCATAGAGCAAAATGTGAGTATACTCGCATTGGCTGCGTGCAACGATGGAACGACGCTATGAACATTCCATAGTCTCATGTCTCATAAATCTTTTATCATTTTTCCACATTTTCTTTTACGACAAAACTTTATAGGAACTCGTTGGGCCGGTGATAAACACATGCACATGGTCGTTGGAAAAAAAATTCCATCTGTTTCTCTTCATTTCATTTATGAGTTCAAGTCAAATGGCCTTGTCGAATTGAATTGAAATTCATTAAACCATAGGGGTATTGCAACGACCATAAAATATATGTATTTCATCAAGTTTATCAAGCTCTTTCCAAGTTTATGCATAGTATCGAACTTTTGTTCAAGCTCCACCATCTAAATGTACAGTAAAATAATTTACGGACACGACGTAAGATGGCGTTTTTTCTGGTCAAAAAAGTTACAATATCCCTTTGCATTAAACTAGACGAAATGCATTGTCGCGAGAAATACACACACATACACACACAGAGAGAGAGAGAGAGAGAGAGTGAAACACCGCACTGGCACTAATATTTAGTACGCGATTCCTTCATATCCCTTTTTCGCTCTCTTCCTCGTCTTCGTTAAACTTACACGGAACAATGGCAGAACCGATTTTCGTATGGAACAACGGAGTCCACACCGCACACACAGAGGGAAAGATAGAGAGAAAGAGACAAAAAACCAAAACTTTTTTTCTTCGCTTTTAATTCCGAATTTTCTTAATATAAAGTTCCTCTATTGTGTGTGTGTGTGTGTGTGTGTGTGTGTGTGTGTGTTTTTTAATCTCACAACAAACTTGAGTGTTTGTCGTAATTTTTCTTATCATGTCCTTTGTCTGATACTCCATTCACGTTGAATTTCCCTTTAATTCCGCTCTCTTTTTTTGTTTCCATTAAAGCCAGCCGCTTTTCATATACACAGACTGTCACTATCAGTATGCATATCGCACCGTTGGGGATGGCGGCTGTTTAATGTACGCACCACCTGACCAGATTCGCGTTCCTAGTTTCGGAAAGGTTGTGGTCGGACATGATGAATTTCTAATGGAATATATTGCATTTGAAATGCACATTCAGCCGGAGAAAGAGAGGGAGTGTGTGTCTCTAATGTCGCTGAAAACATGAAAAGTGACAAAAATTATGGAACCAAGTCTCCGAATAACTTTATCATAATATAATATTTTTTTACGCAGATATCTACTTTGTGTGTTCCAATTCAAATATGTATATTTAATCCAAAAAGAGAGAATACCCACGATCATTTCATTGAAATCATTCACGTATTAGAAATTATTTTTTAAAAAAATCGTCCTTTTCGTTCGATTATTGCTTAATGGAAATACAAAAAGTATGATGAAACAGCCGAAACAGATGTGACGTGTTGGTTCAAAATTGAAAATTCGTGTCGAGACCCAATTTCAAAAATTAGGCAAACAAACATGAAGACTGTCTAGTCGAAGCTCTATTGTTAGGTCAATAAATAGGATAATTGATATCTTGTGTATTTGCTTTCAGTTCGATCGATATTACATTTTTTTTCTTTGCAAAATCATCATTCGTCGGTTGCTTTCCTTTCATCTGCTGCAAATCGAAATTCTTTTTTGGTTGCTTTTTATTTGGGAAGACAATCTATGCAATATGACTCACTTCACTTGTGAAAATCAACATCAGACGGAAAGGATTTTACACTCATTTCGCAGAAAGTCAGTTGTTAAACAAACAAAGATGATTTGATGAGGGAATTTTTCGATATATTTCATACACACAAGTTCTTGTCATTGAACACACAAAAGTGAGCGAGCTCATCCGTTGGTTCATCATCGTCATCATCATTTTTCCCGGTAACAAACCGCGCATCAATTTGTTTGAGTTATTCATTGAACCGTTTTTTTTTTTTACTTAAACTAAAATTCTTCTTGAAATATCCGTATGTGTTGACTTTGCAACAATCTGAATAATAGTGTAATAGTTTTTTTTTGTCATGCCCGAATAAATACTTACCGAAAATAACCGAGAAGTGCTAACGAAAGTAGTATGGCTAATAATGATATTGAATATCCGAATTCATAAATTAAATTTACTTGTCGCCGCCACTGTAGAGAAGAAAAGTCGAGAAAAAGGGAGAAAGAAATGGAAGAGAGAAAACAAATAATCAATCAATTATTATTATTCTTATCCAAAAAAAAATCATACAATTTAAAATTTCATCATCACGTTTTCGGTGGAATATTAAATCGCTTAAAAGAATACTGTATAAAATTCATCATGCGAGCTTTGGGTTTTTGCGATGAAAAAACGCGTATAAATAATTTATGGAATGGCGTGCATTTTCATTCGCCTGTTTACATATCAAAATTGTGTGCATTGTTTACCTCGAAATCGTCCAAATTTATGCAGGTTGTGTAATTGGACCATGTTTTATTTGTATCAGGATGTCGAAACCAACTACCATCTGGGCTACAATCTTTGTGTGCGAATCCTTGAAAAGAGATAGATTAAATATGTGAGAGAGATTGAGAAGACAAATTGAGAAGAGATAAAAAGAAGAAAAAAAAGTAGAAGAGAAAACAATAAAACTTTGAAAATTCCATTCATGCAAAAATGTGGGAAGTTTCCATGAATTCAGCATATATATTGAGTGTAATATAATAGTAAATGAGGATCGTATATGACAACGAAAAGATTTATGCCTGTTAAAAGAATCAATACATAAATTATGAATTCCGACATGTGTGCATCGATCAAATGTGAGAAGAGGAATGCTGATGTGAGCTTCCATTGATTGTCATTTTTTTTCGAGCTATGAGCATGTAGAATGCTTCAAAATGAATCCAACGATTTGACAATTCAACGGAAATTCATCAAAACTGTGATTTCACATTCACACACAGTTTTAACTCAATGCCGCATACATCCATATTTAATGTGGAAAGTTTTCGGTGGAAATAAAAGGTAAAGAAGAAGAAATTCCAGAGAGAGAGAGAGAAAAATCATCATCAGCAATAAATGGCATACAATTTCCAATCGATTTAATCAAATCATTGATGCATCTGCATAATTTCATTGCAAAATACATGCTTCTCCCCAAATGACAGACGCAGAAAAAAACGGAATGAATTTAGGGAAAGATTCACCTATCTCATGGGCGAGAATGATACATAATTAAGAATAAAGCGAGCGGAAAATCGTCGGTTGGCGATTACAAAACGAGAATCAAGAATAAGAATAAACACACATTTTGATAGTGTTCGGTCGCATTAAAAGTGCAAATAAATTCAGTATCAAGGTTTTGCCCACGCAACATTTCCTTTGTAGTTTGTATTAAAGCAAAAATAAATGACCATGATTGGTTCCACTTGACTTGGTCAGCGAGCAAGCGAGCGAGCGAGCCGACCTTGGTACTTGAATGTCATTCAGCCATGGCAATGGTATGTTGTGCCTTTGTTGTTTGTCACCTCAAAAAGATCAAAAAGACATTGCTCATCTCACAAATCAAAAGCTATCGCTGCCAAATCAATAATATCGAATGGATGGCAATAAACGTGAAATGAGATAGTTTGTGCGAATAGGAAAAAAAAATAGAGGGGCTGTCTTCAATTTCGAAATCATCGACAAAAAACGAAGAATACCCTATCAATTTATTCGAATTGAATTTTTGTTATGAAGCCATACTATGGGGTATGGGATTTTTCCTTCTCTCAACACTATGACAGTTTACTCTTCAACACGACGCCGTTCAATGGTGTATTATTTGCTTGGCCAAAGGAAAAAAAAATGCTCGAAATGAAAGCAAAAAAGAAAATCTGTATATTTTCGATCATTTGAAGTCATTTTTTCAACACACCCACAAAAAAAATGGCTGGTGTTAAATCATATTGTGATTCCCTATCTTCAGCATGTCTTCGAACGTTGCGTTTATGTAAAGAGTGAATGCCAGGCTTTCTCTCAGCTCTCGATGTGTATTTTCGACATGCATTCGGTGACATTTTATCATGGTACGAATAGTCTGTGTCATATGATTTTTCCCGCACTAAATACCAGTATATTGATTCAATTATTGATAATGTTATGGTCGTAAATATGTCGCCAATGCCATCAACATCATCCACTTGATATAATATTCAATGTACGGCTCCAGCGTTGCGAATATGCAAACAGTTTGGAACATATTTAACAAGCATATCTGCCATCAACTCATAAATGAAACAGTTATAAGTATAATGTTCCTCATAACCCCAACCATCACATCAATCCCTCTACATCCTTCTCCCCACATCGCATTTCCATCGAGCAAAAACAACCAATTCGCTATGCGAAGAGAGAGAGAGAGAGAGAGAGTGAGGGATAGAAAAAAATGACGCAAAATCAACGGGAAAAAACGAATCTTGCACATCATGTACAGATTCTGCTTCTGCTCCTTCTTATTCTTCATTCTGCCGATCGATGAGCACATTCTTTCACGTTCCATTCTTCGAAATGAAGTTTATACATGCCATTAATGTCGGTTGTCTTAGCGCCTGATTTATTTCGACAGCACAACATATTCCTTTCATCATCGATGAAAAGCCAAAGCCAAAGCCAAAGCAACAAGCAAACAATTTTAGTGTAAATAATGGAACTATAGAATTGGCAACGTTGCATCAAACCATAGCAAAAACGAGCGAACAAAAATGGCTTCGGAATGGAAAAAAAGAAAAATCATCAAGTGTCCTTTCGCACAAAATTCCCAAATGGCCAAATGATGCGCAGAGATACAATGGCCAATTCGAAATTGGTGTGTAAAAATTTCGTGCACACCAACGAATTTTGCGAAACGAATGATTTTCAGTGGTTGAATTCCATGGTGAATGGCATTTTTGTCCACACATTGCTGCTCGTTTGACGTTTGTCGACGATTTTTGGTAAATCACATTACTTATTCCAAACAGATCGACCGTATATAACGATCCGTGTATGTGCTTTTATGTGGCGTGAGCGCACGAAAAAAAAGGATTTCGAAATAGTAAAATTCCATGCATTCAGTCCGGCGTATAATAATAGACTCGATTTAATTAGTAACACGGATTGAATTGGAGAAAAGTGTCGCCGCTTCGATTTAATCCAATAATTGGCATGTATAAATTGAACGAGAAAAATCGAAATTCAGGCAATTTTCCCAGTTATTTATTCATTCGATCGAAATTTTGACCGAATCGAAGTGCAACCGTTTCCGAATTTCGCCATTGAAAGCGTAACATACACACTAAATGATTGCGGATTTTTCCATCTCTCTAGCTTTTCGGGTGATTCTTGCTGCTTCTGGGTCATTCCATATTTTTTGCTTGTCTTGTATTTTTGCTCATGGCTTTTCTTTTGTCTATGACATGAATGTTAAGCACACAAAAATATTCAGGATGTTGAATAATTCCAGCCATTATCATATCTTTCGTTCTAAATGGAAAATTTTTATCAAATATTTAACATAAAAATGAAACATTGGTGCGGTTTTCTATCGATAAACATGACACATTGAATGGGTACAATGTTTTGAAAACAATACATGGTATTTATTTTAGTCAGGCCGACAGAGAACAAACTGTGTCACATAAAGCATATTATCAGGCGGTGATATTTGCGGTAACAGTGATGCATCTCGGGGATTTTCCGCCTGAAATAGACCGCATCTATTCATCGTTCAGATTAAGCGTTGACATTTAGCCACATTGAGTTACCAGAAAGAATTAAAAGGCGAATTGTCGTGATTTTCGACACGACAAAGATATTAGAGCACATTTTGTGTGTGTGTGTATACTTACGTGATGGATCGAATCCGACTTTGAATTCTGGACAAGATGCTTGCGCTGATGTTCCTGCGGGTGTATCGGGCCAACACAGCCATCCATCGAATGTGCCACGACAGAATCTACCTGTAATCAACATTAATGGTAATTAGTATGGTGTTTGCTGAACTGGTGACAATAATGCTATCGGCACTGAATGCCATTTAATATGGAAATCACTTTATGCATATTACATTATACACCAAAAATAGCCAATCCACGTTCTAGGCCAATCTCGGCTCATTCACTCTCTCTCCCGTCTCTCACCCGGTCGACACTCTCTGCTAATCTCTTTCTAACTTATTTTCGGTTAGCGCATTTTTGCCTATGCCATGGTTAATTTTAAACATTCGCTACGCATCTCTGACTGCTTATTGCTTAATGGAGCTGGTAGCAGCTGATTTGGAATTAAATTCAATAAAATAACACGGGGCAATTGGTGTAATTTTGCCCGGATTTTTGGTTTGTTTGTTATAAATATGCACACCACTCGCAATTTTTATCTCTCTTTATCTCTCTTTCTCTCTGTTTGTGTGTGTGTGTGATGTCATCGTTCGCTGGTTCATTCGTACTGCGTCGTGTTCTCTTTCTCTCTATCTTTTTCTATCTCTTTCTCTTTTTCTTTCTCAACCAACGCGTACCGAATACATTTGATTACCTCGCATATATTTGCTCACATTTGCAAAAAAAAGAGAAGAATATGAAGAAGAATTAGAGAAGTAAGCGTTGTAAATAATAATTTCTTTGCATCATTTTTTTGGGTGAAACAGTATAAAAAATCGTAATAAAACTCTGAGTGACTTTGTCATGGGGCGAAATGCGGAAAGACAAAACGCAGCAAAACAAATTCTGAATAATATAACATTTGATGTAGAATTTGAAATAAGGGGTGTGTGTTGCGAGCGCCTTCACGAGCGCTTTTCGCGAAAAATAAAACAAATTCCAGGAACATAGAGCTATGTTATTTGTATGCGGCATAACATTCTTGCGATGCTGCAATGGAAAGCATTGCTATGAATAGAGAACGATGGATGTTTTTGTGTCAGCCAAAAATAACCAAAATTTATTCGTGATTTTGATGGAAACAATCTGGCAAAACGTGGCGACAACACAACAGCATCGAGCGTCAGAGTGTGTGATGGGCTTGATGAAATCATCTGTAACTCACTGTTCCCACCGAAAGGAATACCGAACGAAAATATGTATATAAAACAAGACAACGAATAAATTTGTTATATTGTCGCATGACGCGTGACACTTTGGTGAATCGAAGTGGCTTTACTCCGTTCATCCAGGCAAAATTCGCTTAGGCTAATCAGATTTCATTAAGAATAGATCGTCTCTATTTCGTTAACTTGCATTGAACACTTGTCTACACCGAATCCATCATAATCTAGCATGTTGTCAGTCAAACAACCCGTGCTTGGTGTTTTCTTCTTTCATTTTCATGGATTTCGTTTGTGTTTTTTTGCATTGTTGATTTTCATTTCTTCTGCGTCGCAGTTGAAATTTGTCTTGGAACAAAAAATATTTCGTGTGTGTGTGCGTGTCTCTTGCTCTCACCTTCACTCTGTGTCTCTATGTGTTTTTTTCTTCAGTTCGGTATGTGTTTTTCCTCCGGTGTGAATGTGAGTTGTATGCCTGTGCAATAACATTCTTTGCTCATGAAGACCATTTTAACTGATGTATGACTTTCTGCAAAGTAGCACATACATGTATTTACGACATTCTTTTCAGATATTTACATATGATCTTGTATGCCCCAAGGAAATCATTTTTCACCGATGAACGCATAAATGAGACTCTCTCTCTCTCTCTCTCGTTCTCTCTCACTCTCTCTCTCGCTCTTTCACTCGCTTACTCGTTCCCATTCCGTATATGCATGTATGGTGGAATATTTTGCATCACGTTATTTTAATGGAAAATGCGACTGTATGCCCGTATCCATTCCTATTCAGTAGATAGCGATCCTATAACTAAATTTGCTACACACCAAAATGAAGAGTCTGATGCAGCGATAGAGACAGAAACAGAGGGGCGAAGGCTCGTTTTCGCGCATGAAAACATACACAAATATCCGACCAGAATTTTCATGAAACCGGAGCACGTATCATTTTCATAAGCATGACGCTGAAAAGCCGACACCTCGTATCAATTTTTCGTTATCCTCGTTCCTTCCAACAAAAAGCGAAAAAAAACAACTCTTGCTCCCTCCTTCTCTCTCTCTCTCTCTCTCTCTCTCTCTCTCTCTCTCTCTCTCTCTCT
>NW_022601432.1:767541-781981 GCF_009176505.1 Sitodiplosis mosellana | reverse complement strand
TCTCTCTCTCTCTCTCTCTCTCTCTCTCTCTCTCTCTCTCTCTCTCTTGCTCTCACTCTTCCACTCGCAATCGAATGAGACCAAAAGCGCGCGCTTGGTGAATAGACATTTTGAAATTAATTTAAATGAATGAAATATTTCATGAGATTTGATTTTTCCCATGGAATCGCATCGCGCAGAATTAATTGCTTTTTAATATTTGTTGAAGCAATAAAATAGAGTATTCTTATTTTTGGCAAAAAAAAACCGTGCCATCTGTGTGGCGACGACGGCGGAGACGGAGCTGAATCGCAAATAATTTTAAATCGGTTGAAATGCGACCGTTTTACAAAAATTATAATGAAACTTAACGCAAGTGTTTTTCTTCTTTCATTTTCTATGCGGATGCGTCGGAACGGACTACTTTCAAGTATTATTCCTGAATCAATTCTCATTCAATTGGAACGTGCTCGCTAATGACCGATTTTTCTTTCTCTCTGTGTCTCACATTCATTGACGCTAAAAGTCATACCGAGAAGCAACTCATAAACTGTAATCAGTTTATTTGTCGAGAGAGTGAGAGAGAGAGAGAGAGAGCGAAGTGAAAACTGTATTTTATTTCGTTTTCGTTAAGAACAAAAAGCGTCATCTCACTTCTGAAATGAGGTACGCCTGATGAAGTCATAACATCATGCTATTGGCACAACTAGTTTATATCCCATTTTCAATTCTAAGCATGCATTGTTGTCGACTGAATTATTCCAAATTATCACCATTTGTGCGGCAATGTCATAACCAGTAGATGTGTGTGAATGTATGTGATAATAACGAAGCAATTGCAACAAATTCAATTGTTCCGTATAAATAATGGGCAATGTCAATAATGATAAAGCAGTTTGAAACTAACGTAAGTCTCGTGTTTACTGCATAGATGCAGCAACAAAGCAGCTATTCATTCCAATCAATTTCCCATAAAAGTGATTCAACTCACTCAACCAACCAAGGAACTATCGTTTCAAATATCTGGCCGAATTTGTGCAATTTTCACAAAATACGAAACAGTTGATGAGTTGTCCAAAATTGTACGCACAAGCCCTCATCCACATTGTGTATTTGTGTGTGAAACAAGTTGAATTGCAAACAATCAAGTCAAATGATGGTATGACAACAATGTAGTTTATCCCTTTTTCTACAATTCAAATAATTGTCTGCTATCCAAACAACAAAAGTTGAGGGGAAAAAAGTTTTCTCCTTGTTCTATTCGTTTATATTTTCATCCTTTCCATCGTAAACCAAATATTTGACCTAACGAGTTCGCGTGCACAACACTAAATCCTGCACTAAATCTGACATCCAAATTTTGGAATATAATTGCTTTTATCAATGATTTACGGCAAACTCGTGCGAATAATAAATAATGATTTTCGATGTTTTCATTTTTCGTCTCATTATATACACGACGGCGGCAGCGGCGACGGCCAATGCAATGAGCGATAATTCCAAAAAGTGTCGCTTGCATTTTGCAGTCTATTCCACATTTAATACATATTCGACACACGTCACGACATGCGGCAATGTCATTGTGGTCATTCTATATTTAAATTTTTATTAACGTCAGTCATTTGATGCTCAGTTAGCATCGAAGAAGCAACATCTGAACCGACCGTTAAAAGATCATGAGAGTTCAACGTTAGTACATATACATACTGTATGTCCGATGTGAAAGAGAAAACAAATGCAGAAGTAGACAGAACAAAAAATAAGCAACAATTTGAAATGTACACTCGTACGCTTTATTAAGTGCTATGAATGGGTGATTCAATTGTATGTGTATGTTTTTGCGTTGGTGTATGTGTATGTCGCTTTTTTTTCTCTTCTTCTTTCAGTGTTCCGCATTGAAAACTACGCAAGCATGCATTGTTCTCCAATTTATTAATAGTCACGTAGAAGCATCCTGTCCGTACTTTTTGCTCTCTCTCTCTCTCTCTCTCTCGCTTTCTATCTATTTATCTATCTATCTCTCTCCCCACCGCCATATCTTTTGGTCTCTTATTTTTGCATTTTTCACGTTTATCTACTGCTAATCCGCAAGCATAAGTTATGCGAGACACAACACTTTGCAGTTAAATTTGATGAAGAAAAAAAACCGCTTTCGCTAATTGTTTTCACTCATTTGCTTCATTGTTACGTTCGTTGCCGCTGTATTTTTCTTTCATTTTTGTTGGTGTCGTGTTTTTTTTTCTCCTTCGTTCAGTTTTTTTTTCTTCATGTAACTTGCTTTCATTTTCTTTAGTCTTTTCACTGTAAATGAAAAGGTTTTGTTGTGTTTCAGCGGTGGTTCTTGTGCGTCGTTATTAATTCTTCTAATTTTTCCTCCTCTTTCCAACGGGAGAACGAGAGAGTGAGTGAAAGAATTTCCATAACTGTGACGTTCGTAAGCCACAACGAAGCAATAAGCGGGTTTTCTCCATTACGTTGCATAGAAACTAAGAAAGAAAGCCAATGACAAACAGCAACGAGACGCTAAAGAGAAATGAGCAACAAGATGCACGGCAAACACATAGGCTTTCGATTATGCAAATGTCAAAGTTCGTTAAAAGCACACACACACACAACACCCGTCTACCCGGTGTATATAGGCTGAACATCCATAATGAAAACCACAATCCGCGTGCATACGTTCATTGTGCTGTGTGTCTTGTCGCACACGGTGTGCCAACCACACACACACACACATAATGCACCACCAAATAATACACCAACGGTGTTGGCAACGAATATACAATGCAAGGCTGAAAAAGTATCGAGAAACGTATTTAATGCATAGAGAAAAGCACAATTTACGCATTCTTGTTATGCTACTAGACTTTTGTATTGCCAGTGTGTGCTCTGTTTCTATATGCGCCTCTCAAATACATGGGTGACATTCCACACAGTGGGGTGATGCAATTGTAAAGTTCTACGAAAAGAAGAATAAATAAGCGCCAAAGCATTAGACAAATAATGTCGAAAGTAAAAATACACCAAGCGAAAGCAGAATGAGAAAAAATAGAAACGACAACAACTAGACTCGACTACAAGAATTGAAATAGAGAAAGACTTTGTTGTTGTTGTTGTTGATTTTTATTTTTCACTTTGTTGGGCGGCACAGTTCAGTCTCGATTATACACATCGACCATAATCATTTTAGCATTCGAATTATCGAAGTGCAAAATCATCGACCCTTTTTCGATGAATCTTGATCTTTCAACCAATGCTTTTCATTATGTTTCACGAAAATTGATTTTCACATCAATTTATTTACCGAACGGGAATGGCTTGAACATTGAAAGGATTGGGATTAAATTACCGATTACCGAGTAAAAGGTATTTTCGTGAGAGAATCTCTCGCAATTACCACGAACCGAAGCATCTCATTTTGAAATCAATTTTATCGTCTTCAACCGAAGGTTTTTGAAGTTCTTTTCTTTGCCCAGCACCCAGGGACTTTTATCTCTATTCGCCAATACAAATTTATATGCGGAATGGTTAAAATATACGGTGTATACGCGGGTTATATATGAAATATGCACAAAATATACGGCAATTATACGTGGTTATAGTATGTATTTATATGAAACATTCGTCTGGAGTTAGAAGCCCCTAGCCCAGCACTATAGACCGATTCCAATAAGTACAACTGGGAACCAGTTCACCTATTCTTTGTACCTTTTTTCCGGGTTTGCCAAATCACTGATATGATTTGTTCGATCTATTCTGATTTGATATCAATTCGGAGAAACTCGCATTGACCACTTTATATTGGATCAAACGCACTGAATTTGTTGTCATAAATTTTTTATTTAAAGGTAACCCGTTTTAACTTCAATGACGATTATAATGAATGTTTCGCTTTTGTTTTCTAAGAATTTCAGCTTCAATGAAACTCTATTTTCAAGTTGTTGTCGATTTGGAGTTCGAGTTTGATATCTATGTTTCCCTCAATTCATTCAGTCTGCTCTACTAGCTAGAATTATTGCCACCCATAGCCTATGGGCCATAGGGGTCTAGCAACGACCATAAAATATATGTATTCCATCAAGTTTATCAAGCTCTTCTCAAGTTTATGCATAGTGTGGAACTTTTGTTCAAGCTCTACCATCTAAATGTACAGTAAAATAATTTACGGGCACGACGTTAGATGGCGTTTTTTCTGGTAAAAAAAAGTTGCAATATCCTTTTGTTGCCACCAGGATAGCATGTATATTTAAAAATGGCCAGCTTGAGAGCTTTAGAAAGCTTTAGTTTTTTTTTTTGCCAGAGTGGGGTCTGAAATTTAAATTTTGAAATTCCAAAATTTTGAAACTTCAAACCTAGAAAAAATCATCACACTTTACTTCTAAAAATGGCATGATGAGAGTCTGAATTTCGAAACTCAAGTCCTACGGTAAAATCGATTGAAACCCAACACGAATGTTGTGAATAAAATCTACATTCGAAATATGAAGTGTTAACAAAATTCAAGACTCAACTGTACCGGAAAATATACTGCACACATTCTAATATAGATAAAATCTGAAACGGCACGTAAATTGCTATTTATTTAGCCTTAAGTTACGGACGAATTGTTGACCTACTAAAGAAAGCGTCAACAGATTTGCAATAAAAGCAGCAGCAGAACAGTAGAATCAAACGGAATAATGGCTTGGCGTGTATGGGAATGGACGCAGCGACACAGCAAATCGGGCAGTGGTGACAGGTGAGGGTAGCATGCTTTGCTGTAAATACAATACATAATCGACCGACCGACCGGTCTAGCATTGGTACGCAGAGTCAAGACACACTGTAACTAAACAAATTAGTAGAGATCTTACGCTTTATTCTGTGTTTTTTTCCTTCCTTTCGCATTTTCATAAAAAATATCAACGTTTAAAATGCTTTGACGACCATTATAATAACAACGAGCGGAGATTTTTGTAGCGAGTTTCCGTTTGCGTTATTTTAAATGCTGAGCAAGAATGAGAGGGATAGAGAATGAGGAGGATAGAGAGACAGAGTATGTGTGTGTGTGTGTGTGTAAGCGAGCGAGTCATAATAGCAAACGGAACATGAATAGCATTAGAATAATGAAGGTAAGTTGAGAAAATACGTGCTATTTGCCCGGTAAATTGATATTTATTGGGTATTTCGAAAATTCGAGCATAAAAAGCTTTGTTAAAGCTGTGGCAATCAATATTGTTTGGCACACATCAACCGTATGATTTTTTGGGCAGTTCACTTTGATTGAGCAAGAGTGAGAGTGAGAGAGAGAGAGAGAGGGAAAGAAAACAGCTTATGAAGCTTAGGCATTCGGTCACCCACGACCATTCAGAATGATATATGGATTACTCAAACACCAAGGCTATTTCACATTTTCTTTGCGTCACAATGCCTACATTATCATTCCAAATACTAGTATTCGTAAAACCTTTGAACTTCAAAGAATTGAAGTTCAATGAGATTTTTCTGTTAAATATATATACATATTTTCTAAATAAGTCTATTTGGACACACCTTCGCTAACATTCCAATAAGTTGAAATATTTTCCGAGGAAAAAATGGAGCGATTTAATTAGTTTCTATACTTTATTACATTTCTAGAGGAATATTAAATTTTCATCAAAATATTCCAGGTGCCATATCGCTTTTATTACAACGAAAAAGAGAAGAAAACACCTGAATCACACAAAATGTTAGAATGAATGTTGGCACAAGGGACAATTCATGCATGCTGCGTCATTGTTGGACTCGAACCGGAATCAAATGAATTTTTTATGCATATTTCGTAAAGAATTTCATTAGTGAAATTGAAGTTTTTAATTGTACCATTTAATTTTGCGTGTACGACGCAACGAGAGAAAAAAAAACCGGTTTTCGAAACTGTAATGAAGCGCAGTGATTAAAATTAATACTTCCGGAGTGGATATGCAATGGTTTATTTATGGAAATGCTCACTCGACAAAATAATGGAAAACTCAATTTTTCGTCGGTTAGTCGTAGGTAAAATGCACGAAAAAAAATGACTATGCAACTTTGACTATGTTTCAAAATTCATCTCTGAACTGGTGTCAAATGACTGGTAAGAGATTTACTTTGGTTCAAAATTTAATTTACAGCAAAGCGAAGGACATTTCAGAGCGATGAAATTTTAAGTAAGAAACTAAAGTAATGGCAAACAATTATATTTTTCGTATTATTGAAAAACTTTTAAATTGGAAAAATCAAAATATTTTTGACGAAATGCATCATATCGTGTGCATGTGTGTTTGGATATAGGCCGGTTCGCCTACCCTACATTAATTGACTCGTGTTGTTTTTGTGGCTAACATTTTTAAAATGAACTCAATGTATGAAGAAAAATTGCTTACCCGCTTCGAAAGTTGCGTTCGTTTTGCTTAGTTTATCCTGGCATTCCAGCTCCTTTTGGTGGAACCATTCTTGGTTCGGCTCATCGGTTGTCACCATAACTGGTTCCTTTTTGTGTTTTCTTCTTGGCTTGTGACCGTGTATACGGTGAAGAGGATCGAGTTTTGTTCCTAACGTGCGTTTTGCTTCTTTCCCTTTTTATTAACTCCTATATGAAGCTATGTGTCTTGCACCGTTGTAAATCAATTTGAAAATGCTTTCTGTCTCTCACGTTTTTATTTTAACACCACAGTCATATAATATATATATATATATATATATAATGCCTAGTTGATCGTTGCACACGTATGTATCGTTTCTCATTCAATGGACACTAAATTCGTTGCCCATGTGCGATTTGAAATACACATATGTCAGAACATGGATGCAATCAAGTGCGATGTGAATCATTTATTACAGATGACGACTCCAGTTCGATTACCTAAATGTAATGGCAGGGAGAGAAAAGCGTAAAACTAAAAACAGTTAGTTTGGCAAGAAAAAAAAAACAAACAGAAAAACTTAAGAAAGTAAGCATCATTTTTCCATGAAAAGGTCAAGCACGTCAGACGTTGTTGCGATGTGGCCAAATGATGTTTTTCTTTCTTTTGGCAACCGCAACGCAATTCAACGAAAAATTGTGAGTGCAAGAAGAAAACGTATGAAGTACCATTTGTCGCCCATAATTTAGCTTTCACCCCAACAAATGCTTCATTTTTTTCTTCTTCAAAACCCATCGAAACAGTGTTTGATATCGTTCAATTTGTGTCTGTTGAACAGAAATAGAGTTCATTCGGTTCGACAAATATGATTCGTTTCCTAGGTAGCCGAATTTCATTTTGTGTGTTCTTCTTCGCTTGTTGAATGTGAACACTTGCAAGGAGATGCGCATTACCACGATAAGTCCCGAACCAAGCTAGGCCGTACCATGCCGATTTATTACTTGAGGCGCAGCCGAATCCAGACTGCGTGCACGGCGCGTAAAGTGACTCGTATATAAATACTTCAAAGTGACTAGCAATAAGTAAATTTATTGGCTTTTTTGAGAATCATCGTTGCCCATCACCCCACCATGATTCGTTAGTCTGGGCGAAAAACGCTTCGCTTTTCCAATATTAGGACTTTTTTTTGGATCTCGTTACAGCGCCATTCGCTTGAACAGCGGAATCAGAATTTCCAACAGCCATAAAATAAAGTTTTGATTGCGCAAAATTTTAGAGGCAATCATGTGCAAATATGCATAAGACCTCATAATAAACGAGAGAAAAAAAGAAGATGTTTGAAGACGAAGAAGAAGCTGTAGAAGAGGAACATACCTTTGGTATACCGATATCCAGACAGCTTTTTCACTTGTTTGAAAATCGCAATGTTTATGTTAAATATCATCTTCGATAACAGTGAAGGAGAGGAATTGCGATGATTATGATGGTGATGATTATGGCGAAAATAAAATCAAAAGAAAATTATACCGTTGAACTGATTATAAAGTTATTTGACGCTTTTCGAAAATTCACTTTTACATTTGCCTGGAATTTCATTGGCTGTTAAATGGGCCTCATCTCGAAGCCCATTATTCACAAACGTCGTTCGTAATATTAATCGGCCAAAAAAAAAATGATAGAAATAAAATATATTTACCAACGTGGAACTTTTGAATTTTCTCTCTGTAAAAGGGCTTTATTGCACAATTGTGCATAAAATCGATGGCCGGTGTGTTTGCAAACGACAAGCATATTAATTATGAATTTTCTGAACATGATCTATCGTTGAAAAACTTCAGAAGTTTCATTACACACCCGAAACAATGGAAAGTTTTACGTGTGTTTTTTTAAAACAAAGCGACATATATAGCCCTCAGTTTTAAATCCAATTGTAATTTCATACCATTTCTTTCATTCTCTCTCTCTCTCTCTCTCGATTCAACTCATCGCCCAGATTCCACGAATCATGAAAGCGGATAGCAATTCTACTTATTCATTAATCCAGTCGATTTGCCTAAACACCTGATAATATTTACAAGAACAACTGCAAAACAAATATCAAGTTAAATCGTTAGATACTCTTGTAAACAAACCGAATTCCATTTCTCTCTGTGTATCTTTTTCACTTCTCCAGAAAGACGAAGAGAAAAAACTTATAGAAGAATTCCGGGCAAATTAATTTTGCTGCTTCACTTCACTTTTCCCTTTCGCATTAGACACAACGAGGTGGGGGATGTTTCTTTTAATCGCCGAGTGGAAGCTAGAAAAAAAGAGCATCTGATCACTCGGCGATAAACATTTGATCATTTTTCTTTTACAACATTAATTTATTTGTGGCCATATTTTCGTTTCATTATCACTTGAGTCCCATGTAATACACAGACAGCTGTCGCTCTATCTCTCTCTCTCTCTCTCTCTCTCTCTCTCTCAATTTCTTCATCGCACAGCAAAATGGCTATAAAATGGTGCGAAGTAAATATATGTCAAAAATGAAATGGAAACAATTCATTTAATTGCGATGCGGTTCGAGATGGCGGCTGCTTCAGAGTTTGATCTGGCCATGTATTGTCATCATAATTTAGAGATTCGATGCGCGTTGAAAACGTAAATGGAGCGTCCCAAAACGCTTCCGATTTATCACAGAAATCAATGAATAATGAAGTAGCATTAATCTCCAGCAGAAATGATTAAAAGCCAACGCTAGCAAAATATCTTATCTGTTGCGACTCCCTCAAGAGCGTGTGCTATTTGCACATTTTCGTTTCGGTGTCTTGCTCTCGTTCTCTCTCTCTCTCTCTCTCTCTCTCTCTGTTTGTGCGCGTGTGTTTGAATGTGTATTTAATGCAAACGATTATAATAAACGGCCACATTTATATTTAGATATCGCATTTTATTGCACTTATTGCTTTCGTGTGCGTTTGTCTTAAAAATATCGCCGATAATTTGCCAACCGACGCTCTCGGTGGAGTGTGTAGATGCATTAACCAAAGAATTTGAAACGTATTAGTTTTGAACTGACAAAAATAGATTACATCGACCGTATGTATCATATTTTGCTGAGCTGTAAAAGCAACGATAGAAAAAACAACAGCCAAATGACATGACATCACTCACATTGGAACTAAATGGTTTCTCATTCGTTTCACACCATTGATGAAAGTGAGAGACAGAGTGTGAAAAAAAGAACCACGAACTCTTTCAGCTGTCAATGAAATCTCGACACTGCCTGACATTTTCTCCGCAAGTGTTTTTCGATGTACGCCAATGATTGCACTGACTCACGTACACCAGAAAGGAAGAATGAGAAAAAATAAACTAGCCAGAAAGCCAAACAAACAGAAAGTAACTGTCGGCTTGAATGAAAGCGCGCCACTCACCAAACGGAACTGATGAATTTTTGATTGACATGAAAACCAAATAATAACATTCGAACATTGTGTGTACCGTCATTGTACTGGAAGGCGATAATTTAATGCGGTGAATGGCATCGGTACATCTACCCAATAATCTCGATTTCAATTTTCATTTCGCGATGAAATAGCAAACAATAATAAAAAAAAAAACTTTTCACGATTCGATCACATCGAATGCAAGAGCGTCCGGACACAGAATAAAAATTTTATGCTGTAACAACCACCAACTGTGGGGCCATTCATTCAGTCAATTCGGTGTTGATTCGATTTGGAAAATGTTTATCGATTGCATTGCTTCTCCGTTGAAATGCATGATTTTTAGAAGGAAACATAAAAAATGCCACAATAAAAACATAATACACTTTAACTGGATAAGTACATACTGGCCAAATGTACAGATTCGATATCAAAGTGTTATGGCTATGGTAAAAGTTACAACTACAAATAACTTCTTTTGAACGGTATGCGAAAAGAAGAATAGAATGCATTTTCTGCCTTTTTTTCCCTCGGGAAATACAAACATATGTTGCATTTTCAGCTTAATTTGATCGAGCGATTCCAGAGGGCACTTTGTTATTGTTTTTTTTTTTTCAGAAGGAACCCTTATTAATTATTTTAAATGCAGTAGTATTTAAAAAAAATTCAGACTATTTCCATGAAGAATAGCAGTCTAGTGCCGGCGGATATGTGTGTGGCTTGATGGGAAGCTTTTAACTCTTGAATTAAAATCATTTCAAAAAGCGATTTTAAATGATGTAATTCCATATTGAATGATTCATTGGCGGCGAACAAATGTTTGTGTAGGGAAGTGAAAGCGGAAGGATAAATGCATCAGGCATAATGTAGTGCAAAATGAATGGCTCACTTGTTTTTTTTCTTCTTTCAAACATCACTCTACAAATTGAATGAATTTCCTTGACACGCACCAATCGTTATTAAAAACAATAACTGCCATTGTGTATAGCACTGCATTGTGTATGGAAAATGTAGAAAATAAACAACAATGTTACACAGAGACGATGAGCTCGAAGGAAAAGAGAAGAATAAAAAACATCGCTTTATTGTGATGAAATGGCATCAATTACAGCGGACAAAAAACATTAGGCAAAACACGAGAGAGAAGGAGATAAGAATCTTTCGTGTGTCATTATCATTATTCTGTGTTGTACGAGCATTCGGTTGCTAAGTACATAAAACGATGATCTGATATCGCTTGCACAGGCAAGTAACACAATTTACAATGGCATCGGAACGCTCATTCGTTAGCTCACCCGCTCGCTCGTTTGTCCTTTCGTTCGCTTCGGAAAGAAATATGCCAATTTTTCGCCCGCTGCGAAAATGACACTGGCAAATAGGAAGATTCATCTAATCAACACACTCATTGTCTAGACCACATTGTCGTTTCGAGAAGGGTAAACGATACCCACTGGGCATACATTTTCTCATCCAACCATATTTCCTGCTTCAGAAAATCGCCTTATTTAACGACACGAGCAAAACTAATACAAATTCAACCATAATAAAAAAAAAATTCTATTTTTCCCTGGTCGAATTTTCTCAATGAATATCGCTCTCTATTGGAGCATGTATAGAGAAACAGAGAGAATGAGTGAGTGGGAGAGTATAAAAGAAAAGTTTATTCGCAGAATTTAAAGAAAAACATTTGCTTAATCAGAATAGAAATTGCTTTCGACGACTTAATCAAAATAAAAATGCCCCGACGATATTTTTTCACGTACACTCATTTTCATAAAGATCTTTATTGCTCGCAATGAATACATCGCATATCATGGGCGATGAAACGTCAAACAAACCGGGATCTTTATGGCCTGAAGTATATCGCTAAAAGCTCCGAGTGTTGCAAGCGGCTCAATGGTTTTTTTTTCGCTACTTTTTCTTCTTTTTCTTCTTCTTATGCTTGCCGTGCCGGCAAAAACTGAAATAAACCATAATTAGTTATTCCGTTCATGTGAATTTTTGCCCGGACGCCCTCGCACTACAACGGGAATATGTAGCATGAACGAATGAAAACAGCATAATTTATGCGATAGATTAAGTATCTAGAAAATAAAGACGAGCATGTTACATTGTATAATGTGTTGTCATTCCAATCCGCCGCTTAAAACTGACATTTCGAATTCATTTGTGTGCGTACGTTTTTTTCTCTCCTTATTTCGTTTGTCGGTCGGTGGATTGACGCATAAAATGTTCAAAGAATCACGCTTTGTGGTGAAGTACAACCGAATTTCTGTTTTTTTTTCTTCTTTTTAACCGAAACTGGCATTTCCGTCAATTCGTCTGTTGTCATCGCATGAGTAGGAGCGAATGAGCGGGCGGTCGGATGGGCGCATGCATTCATCGCACCGTTGATCTTGTGTCAGTCAATTGCTGCGATTATATCACAGTAAATAACACATCTGAGAAGATGAATGTGATACGTGTCAACGATACTAATTTGATTGACATGCTTTTTTGTATTTATACATATAAATATATATACAGAGGAGTAAAAAAGGAGCGCGCGAGCACACTCGAGCGCCCTGTAAATACAATTTTATCGCATTTACATTTATGATGTGCAAATTCGTTTATCGGCTCATGAAGTTGTTGCAAACATTTTCAGGATCTCATTTATATTTTACATCGTGCAAAACAATTGGAAATACCACGAGTTTCGGTGTACACAAGCGCCATGTCGGAATTATTTAACGAACTATCGTCATGAGTGTCAATAATTTTCACAAATTGGTTCAAGTATTGCTTAAGGCACTTTGTGTCAAGTTTTCAATGGCCAAACATTGTTGTTTCGACTTTAACATATGTTTGTACTATTCCATGCAAGCACACCGCTCACACACACTGTACTTTTACACAAAACACATCGAAATTTGTTTGAGCGTAAAACTTTAAATCATTTAAAACTGAATCATAATTACGTAGTAATAGTTATCCAAAGTATTATCACCCGTGTGTGTGTGTTGTTTCATGTTGATATAATTTATGGGTGTAAAGTATTTTCAAGAAGTGAGTCAGTCGATTTGGCCCGTAGATATATTGACGTAGGTTCACACGCCATTCACGAACATGTACAATTCGAAATGAGAGCGTACGAAGTGCTCAAGTATTTCGCAGTTAGTGTTAGAAAATGTCTTGCATT
This sequence comes from Sitodiplosis mosellana, assembly GCF_009176505.1. Lineage (NCBI taxonomy): Eukaryota > Metazoa > Arthropoda > Insecta > Diptera > Cecidomyiidae > Sitodiplosis > Sitodiplosis mosellana. Next base: position 769,028 of record NW_022601432.1, on the reverse strand, counting down.
CAAATGAAAGAGCGAGAGCAAGAGAGAGAGAGAGAGAGAGAGAGAGAGAGAGAGAGAGAGAGAGAGAGAGTGAGTGAGTGAGGGAGGGAGAGAATTATTTGAAACTTAAGCTCAAATTTAACATATTTTATTACGTTGTTTTTCTTATATAAAGTCGTTTCTCTGCGAAACTGAATACACCCTTATTTACTTGTGTGCGTTCTTCAGCCGGAATCGGCATCGTATCCGAGAGAGAGAGAGAGAGAGAGAGCGAGAGATCGTCGAATTCAAAACAAGTGTAATGAATTTAAATGATTATAAATACATCGTGAAGATATTGGAAGCGGACAAGCGCGCGAGGGGTCACAAACAATTCGGTTGCTATGTACATGCTTGCGCACATCTTCAAACTATTGAATAAATTTTTCAATATTCGTTATCAAAATCAATTTATATGCCATTATCATTTTCGCTCAATCGCATTGAATTTTGCTGCATAGATTTTTAATATGCCCAAAATCGAATAAATTTTCCTGCTTGTTTGATTTATCCGACTTGACTTTTTACAATGCATTGTTGCCAAGGAATAAAATGCCATTCTTTTGGCTTTAGCTTTAGTGTTCAGCAGAGTTTTGGGTGAGGGATTTTTTTCCCGACCATTTTCCTCATCTCTCTTCCATTCGAATATATCAAATAATATAAATGGTACATGAATTGGCATTTGGCCACATCGCACTGAACATTTGAATCGATCAATTCGTGTGATGAACATTTTATTCATGAACGCTCCAGGTATATGGCAATGAACGTGTAGGAAATGCACAAATGCCCACATACACAAGCACAAACCATCACTGAATGGGATGGCTTACGGACAAGCGAAAAGCCGAAAAACGTAACCATTATGAATAAAAATATGTTGATTTTATTTATGGCACAGAATGACTCCTCATTATTATAAGTTCCATAAAACATGTTGCATTGGTTGTTGACTGATGTTGTCGTTTTGATATAACCTCAGGACAATAAATTGATTTGGGTGCGCGTTTCTTCTACATTTCTTCGAATTTTTTTCTTTCGGTTCTTTTTTGTGTCTCTGTATTCCATCTCTATATCTGGTGATGTCTCTGTTTTTCTCTCAATTCTTGCTCTCACTCACTCTGGACTTCGGTATGATTTTGTCTCTGGTATATGTATGTGTGTGTACAGTGTACACAATTTAATGTGCATGTTCATTATTATGTGGAGTTTCGGAATACGCACATTTATGAATTCCGCGGTTTCCAGCGAATAAAAACCCACATTTTATGTGGATGATTTTCTCGTAAACATTTACATTTTATATATAGCTAGCATACGTACTAAACGAAATGCAATGCCGCCACGCTTCTATCGCTATTCCATATGACCAAATAAGCATTTTCACTCTTACGACACATCATATGGAGCGGACGCCATGCGCTCTCTCTCTCTCTCTCTCTCTCTCTCTCTCTCTCTCTCTCTCTCTC
>NW_022601432.1:756525-767531 GCF_009176505.1 Sitodiplosis mosellana | reverse complement strand
CTCTCTCTCTCTCTCTCTCTCTCTCTCTCTCTCTCTCTCTCTCTCTCATACACCATTCCAGCGACCATAAACAATAATAAAGTTGCGGTAAAACGGTTCGTTATGATACGAAAGTAATTCACACATGAGAAATTCGCACTACGAAAATTGGACTAAATGCGCAGTGCTGATTTTGACGACAGCTTCGCCGTGTACTTTTTCTCTCGGTCCTTCTTTCTCGCTGCAATTTTCACAATTGTTGTGAAGTCACGCGTATCGAGCAAAAAATGGGGAGTACTTTCGGCTAGAAGTTCATGAAGTGGTTTCATTGTTCGGGGAGCTTGATTATGACCGAATTATTTTCTTTTTTTCGGTTTTTCATTGTTAGCAAAAGTTTGAACATATCTGAGGTGAATCAATCATTGATAAGATCTGGAAGAATTTAATGAGCGCCAAAAAAGGTGACCTAAAAACCGAACCAATCTAATTGATTACTACTACCCTGAACAAATTCACCTGGAAATAATTGAAGTAAACAATTTTGTGAGTTGTTGTTTGAGCACGACTCAAGTGGCTTCTGGGATCGAGAGAGAGAGAGAAAAAAGAGATGGTTCGCGTAAATAAAAATGCACATAGACATGATCCCACGTCTCTTTAACCGCCACACCGATTTTTAATAATTAAGATAATCAGAATAAGAGCGAGACGCTCGCGCTCTGCTTGAGGTCGCAAGACCAACCAACCAAGAAAACAGGTACCGCTCACTTTTGCTCAGCCACTGTTTGCACAATATCACCCTTGAATAAAACAACCAAAAATTGTTGTTAAGCACTTGTGCTCGAAGTTGAACTCAAACAAGACACAGTCACTGCAGTTTCACCACCAACAAAAGCTGTACATATATTGAAAATGGCCACGAGCTTCAAGAAAACTAACGAAACCCGAACACCGCATATTCGTATAATATATATGTTTTTTGGTACTTTGTTCAACACAGATTTTCGATTTATTTAATAAAATGTTCTGAATCAATCACCAGATGTTTTTTGCGTGGTTCGCAGCAGATGATATGAAATCTCAGACACTTTTAAGTCCATAACGAGAGAAAACGACGAACGAAAACCGTTCAGCGACCCTAAGGTTTGTACGTACGTGCATTGTACGTGCATGTCAATGCTAATAACAATAACAATAATGAGCCAAGTGAACATTGTGTACAATGTAGTTGAAGAGCTTGCCAGTGTGTGTTTGTATTTGTATGACGTGATGCAACTCCGTCTTAGAATACACGGCGAGTATGAATGAAAAGATGAAAAGGGACGAAATTCGGTCATGTCAAGTTTAATGACCGCCGATCCACCTCACAAAATCTTTGTGTCATAATTATTCCTGGCATCATCTCATATTTATTTTGCGCACACACAAAGTCTACTGCACTGGGCCTGCTGCTCACAATTAAGATGCACTTTGCATCGAGCAACGCGACACACATGTGTTGAGAAAATTGCGAGTTTTGCCGTTGGCACCAAAATGAAAGTTCTTATTTCTTTCAGTGTACAAACACACATATGCACTCCTCTTTCGTGTCACATCGAATGAAACTTATTGAAATAAAATTGAAATTTACCCGGCAAGCAACCACCTGGAGATTCAAATCCATGACAAAATGCTAAAACGACAAGCAAACAGTTGCATACCCAGTACCCACACACACATAAACACACTGAAAGCATTCAAGATGGGCTGTTCATGAATAGAAAGTCCAATAGCAATAACATCAAATGGATGTTGAGCGTGGGTTGACGATTCAAGCCGACCGACCATGCGGAACGTCGTGTTGAAGGTGAATAAAATTTTGGTTTTCATTCATCTTTGGTTGGGTATTATTTTCGGTTAAAGTGCTAATCCATGTTAGTACCACATTCGAATGCAATGATCACGTGCATTGTAAATCGAGTGTGTACAGACGACAAATGACACCAACCCAAACATATGGATCAAGTCTCTTCGCAGCTTTTGTTCTCGTTTGATTATTTAGTTTTTCTCGACTTGGCCCTCGAATTGAGCATGCATATCAAATTCCGAATATACCGAGCAAAAAAACACGTCATACGATGGATCATTTCGAAAATTTGGTTCGAGCATATGAAAACAAAAACAACAATCAACTTGATTTTTCACTCAATACAAACTCAATGTTGTTTCATATCTGCTATGAATTATTTAAAACGTGAAATTAACGCTTGGCTACCATTTGCCGTTTATAATTTTGTAGCGAATAGTCAAATTGAAGATGAGGTAAAGGCAACGCGATAATAAGAGCATGAACGCGAAGAAGAAGAGGAAGAAGACGACGTTGACGAGCAGCAGAAGCGCAAAAAAAAACAAGCATTCATTACACATTTTTAAAATAATTCTCAATTGTGCTTGAAATGGAATTAGCTTCTTCTGAACCCAATTTTATTGTTTTTTCGTCTCATCTTTGATGGACGCATGTCCGAGAAACGGCAATTTGTCGACGATTCCGTCGAAAACAGGGTCGTTTTTTTTTCGTTTTGCGTCGACAGGAACGAAATCATAAAATAAAAGAAGATGGAGAAGGAAACACTATTCGAAAGATAACATTTTATGTTCGTGCATACGAAATAAAGTGTTTTCTATTTGTAAGTTTTCACTGAAGATCAGCTTAAATAAGACAAACGCTACACTTTCAAATAGCATGCCAATGTATCGTTTTCACCCCAGATGGATAAAGAGAGAGAGAGAGAGAGAGAGAGAGAGAGCTTTTGAGAAAGAAACGAGCAAGAGATGGATTGCATCATTTTAAAACGCAACCCTGATTCAATTGATAAATTACTTTGAAAACGTTTTATACCTAGCGAAATAAAACTTAAAACGAGGACCTAATCGCCATTGACGCAACAAAATTTTATTAGTCCAAACGAAGGGAACAGAAGCGTACGTGAACGATGGAGAGAAAGACATATAAATACAGAGCAGCGAGAGATAGAGCAATGGGCATTGCAATTGTGAACATTTCATTTTATTCCATTTTATATATATTTTACGCATCGTAACAATAATGTTGTTAGACACCGGATGTTGCATTTTTTATTCCTTGGGCCGCTTCATCTGGAACGACATATTACGGTTGTTGAAATGGATACATGTGCTGGCACTTTTTATGTGCTAACATTTATGATTCATGCGCGTCTGCACGTGCGTATTGCATTTCACAATGGGACAAAGTTCAAACCAACCGAAAGAAAATAGAGCCCCAAAATGTTCGAAATGAAAGTGAAAGACGAATATTCGCTCGGACACTATAAAAATCGATGTTATAATATTCATCTTTTTCATCGGGTTAGTTTGTCGGTGACATAATTAATAAATGATGCTAGTTCTACTTTGGCATTGAAACTGAAGACACTTCGTAACCGGTGAATTATGAATTGAAGTCGGATATTGTCGTTTTTGTCACACGGGGCGAACACATTAAAAATTGATTATGGCCATAGAGTAGCCATGGTACACTCATTCAGCCGTAATATTTCTTACTCTCTCTCTACCTCCCACCATATGTTTCTGATTCTCTATCTCTTTCTCCCCATATTTCTCTCACTCATTGGAACTTCGTTAAATTCGCCCAATAAAACTTTTCACATCAAAATGTTGTTAATGTTTCCAATCGGGGACAGCATGGTTAGGCGGGCCTTAAACGAAAAATCCGCTCCAATGTAAATGGCTGCAAATCGGGTTTTCATGCGAGAATCAATTGGGCGAAACGGGGATGGGGTGGTGATGATGTGTATTCACCATCGAAAAAGTTGTATACGGCAGGGGTGGAGACGCGTGAAAATTGAGTTAATTCCAGAGACATCTTTCTCGCTAAAAGCGAGATATTGCCAATCGTCGCTAAAAATAAATGATGTAAAGACATTCATTCGCTTTCGTTCTCAATGAATACGCAATTCATCACACCAAGAATAATTGTTTTTAATTGAATTTGCAACATAATATATATGTATATAGATTGTATGTGAAAGAGAGAATGTTTACTGGCTAGAGCGTCAGCAGCGTGCTACGAATCGCTTTACTCGATTCTTTGTACGAGCGCGCGTGAGAGTACGCCACCCGAAAATAGCTTTTGTGACGATAAACAATGTTCAAGTGGTTCACTAAATAGCAAAGTTTTGTGTCAATTTATTTACGTAGATATTGTAAGGACTTTTGTAATAGCGATTGGGTCTTGGCTTTTCAACATCTTTTCAATTAGAAGAGTTTTAAGAGAAATTAAGTGGAAATTTTTCTTTTTGGCTCGTAATAGGAATCCATCAAGGAAATAGCATTTGTCTTGATGTTCTCTTATTGCGTGTGGCCCCATTCAATACACAATGATCGTGTAAGTAAGCCTCTATTTTACGTGGGAAATACATCAAAATGAAAATATTGTGTGGATGAATACGATTCGGAATCGGTCTCTCACACTTAGAATCGATAACCAATTCTCGTTTCGTTGTTTAATTATGAAGAAAAGCCGAAAGTTTTTGCCAACGCAGCAAACAAATTAGCCACGAACACTGAATAAACAAAGCGGAAAGAAGTGCGCCATTGTGTGAACACAATAAGAGTCAGAGAAAGAAAAGGAAAAATCGTTCATTAACCGACGGTTAACCGACCGTTGAATGGTTTCTTTTGACTTGGTTACACGACGATATTGAATGTTGTCCTTTATGATGAAACATGTTTTTCTATCGCAATTAATCGAACGGAATGAGTGTCGGTCAAATCAAATTTTGCAAGCAAAGAACAATGGAAGTCTCATCGAATCGAGATTAATTGGCCGGAATTACATTCATTTTCGGGTGAACATGAAAGTCATTGGCTTACGAAAATGTTGGCGTGCACATCGTCTAGTCAAACTGGCTCACATATCAACATTGCAGAGTTGTTCATTTTTCACTACAAAAAATTTCACATGTTGCCATTTTTACAATGGTACAAATATCTACCATTTCCACTGACATTACAAGCGGTTTGACAATAAGCAGGTCGTCTTCTTCTCTCGAAGCGGATTACTCGTATTTCAAATACGACCAGAAGGGAAAAGAAGAAGAAGGAGATCATTTTGTTTATCTTTATTTGCAATGCATGTCAACATGTCCGCATATCCGCATATCCGATTATCCATTCATAATTTGAATGAATCTTTTCACACAATGTGCCCTCGAATTGAAGTGTATGTATGTGTTCAATTTTTTCCTTGTCACATATAACGTGCATCCACTCTCGGTCGTCCATTTTTTGGAAAATAAATCTCCACTTTCTTATCTCAAACAACAACGCTCGTCTCTATCATCGCTGTCTTTGTTGTTTGTCCATCCGTTTGGATTTCGCCCTAAAGGAAGCTCTTACCGACGACACACGCAATTTCAAATGGAAAAAAGGAGAACTTTGAAAGAGCAATCAAACAACGAATAAGTGAAAGCGAGCGAGGGACAGAGAAAGAGAAGTTAGAATTTGTTGACGTTTGAAATTTATTGTCACTTGCAGTCGCCACTATCCGAAGTGCACACACACACACTTACATACACCAGCATTGGCTGTTGCTTTTTGAAATTGAAATTGGCCGCAACAACATGAAGTCGAAAATAATGCAATTCCATGTCATTTTGAGGTTAATCTTAGCCCCTAGTGCACTTGTTTAATCGATTTTTCTTTCTTTTCAAGCATCCGTAAGAGTTCCAAAGCAGCTCCTTTCAGTTTTCACGTACAAATTCATGAATTTTTCGCAAACCCAATAACAAGATTATTCGGCCACTGTGCTTGAGAGTGACATGCGAATAATTTGCATTTTAAGTGCATGCCACCATATTTTGAAAGAGGAGTTTTCTAATTTTCTGTGCTGTTATTTATTTTTGATTGCTTGATAATAAAAAAAAGTCGTTTTTCCATACTTCAGTATAGACAAAACTTCAATCAACTAATTGAGAATCGATTAAAGGATTCCAAAAAGGGAATTTTGCGTTCAAAATTCTCTCAATATTAATCCGATTTACTTGTTTGAAGTGGTTTTTGGATGGAAAACGAACGACTTCAACTGGTTTCGATATCGAAAAGAAAATCCATTCCAAGCAATACCACACTTTGAATTTCAATTTATTTAGCAATCCACGAGCTGAGAAGTTTCAATTCCGCTGTTTCTCAGTTTGTTTTTGCACAACACAACAAATCATACGCTTATTCTGCCAAAAACAATAATGATCACAGTTCTTTAGAAGTTGTTTTTCTTGGTATGCAATACTGTGACGTCTACTTTCAATGCACATACACTTCCTTTTCAAATAGTTTCACAAATGTGCCAAGTGAGAGCAAGAGATAGAGTCATGAATGAATTGCCATTGTTGTTGTTGTTGTGAAAATTCAAATGCGGCATTTATTTCTGTTATTTACTCAAAGGAAGAAAGAAAAAGAACCAAAAACTGACAACATTTCATCTAACTCATTTAAAATTCAAAGGATGACGCTCGTCTTTGAGCTTGCGTCAATTCAGTTCCAAAATTAATTAAAAATAGAGTAAACCAAAAATTTTGACATTTTCTTCATACACGCACACACAAAAAAGCGGCCTGTTTTTGATACAAATCACTTCATTCAGAAGAGAAAAATTTGGTCAAAGCAAAAACAATCAACTCATGAATCGCCGCCACTCTCTCTCTCTCTCTCTCTCTCTCTCTCTCTCTCTCTCTCTTTCTCTCTATTTACTTGAAGCTCGTATTTGGAATGTTCCAGGTAAAGCTGAAAGAAAGAAAAAACGAAATGAAGAGAGCTCTGAAATCCAGTCGAAAGCACGGACATTGTGACCTCAAGCCATCTCGTAATTTTACGAAAGTCGAATTAATATTGTAATAAATTTATTTGCTATTATGAAAAAATAGTAGAGAAGAACAAGAGGAAGAGAGGAAGGAAAAAACAAATCTATATTACTCGTGAAGAATGTTTTGAAAGTGAAGTTAAATCGATAACGGGAAAATCCGGTGAGCCCATTGATTGAAAATGTGACCATAAGTTTGATGCTAGCGGGAAATTATTAGCTATACGGGATGTGGGCTTTGAATTGGCTTAAAAGAAACGACGGTTGTGTGTGTTCGCGTAAAGTATTTTGTGCAGGGTGCACAAGCACGCTCACAAAGTTTGAGTAGAGCACGCAGAAAAAAAAACGTTGTCAGTCTTCGGAAAACTTTATGCTAAGAGAGAGAGAGAGAGAGACAGAGAGAGAGAAAGAGAGAGAGAGAGAGAGAGAGAGAGAGAGAGAGAGAGAGGGAGAGAGAAAGAAAAGACGAAGAAGAAGAGAAAATTTTAGATGTGATTGGGAGCTCACAACGCTTCGTTGAGAGGTGGTTTGTATGTGTGTGTGTGTGTGTGTGTGTGTGTGTGTGTGTGTGTGTGTGTGTGATTCTTGAAAGCAAACGCACAATAAATCACTGAAGTGTCGACAACAAACAATCAACTCTTATCGCAATCCTATTTGTTCATTTGAAAACTAATCTTTTTCAATTTCAATTGCGAATGAAGTGCAAGAAACAATCGAGCCATAACACAACACACAGGAGCAAACTACTGATGCTCGGCTGGTGGAGAAAATATCACGACATCTCAATGTGCTGAATGTGCGAACAATTCTTCTTCGGTATTGAAAGTTTGCACGGATTTTCCGGTACGGCATTTGTGTATGAGTGGGTGTGTGTGTGTGTGCACGGCCATTTATCGCCGGGACACTCGTAATCGATGCTAGACATGCAGATATGCGTTCTTTTCTTATGACTTACGACCAAGTCGCCGTATAATAAAACGCCGTATTATTTGTGCGCCATTAAATTAAACAAATGACAAAACGAGCCAAACGAAGCGCCTGTTTTTATTACCCCAGATTTTTATATCTTGCTCAGTCACTCAGCGTGCGTGTGCGTATGCGATGTTTGTGTGTCCATGATTTCATTTTGCACATCAACTGCAATCTTTCGCATTTCCAATGCTCATCATTTGAATAATTCAACGCCCAACACTTTGATCGTAATTCAAAGCGGCCGCCGATTCTCGGGCAAAACGCCGTAAATTCGATGTCATTCAGTATTTAAAGATTTAATTAGAGACTCGCTCTCTCGCTTTTTCGTTCTCTCTTTCTTACACACTTCAATAAAAAGTTTCATAACATTTCCCCGTGCATCTTGGACAAACGAACATTCTACGCACCGCGCTTTTACACGCTAAACCTATGACTCTCCGTTTGCAGCGTTTTCTTTTTACTGTACGTGTCAAACGCAGTAAATGTCCAGTTATTTGCAACGCGATTTTCTTGGCACACATTTGTACAATTTTGTCGCAAATTTATGTTCACATTTCGTATAAACAAAACAGTGAAATGAACTCATTAATTGCTGCTCTCTTCGTTTTTAATATCGTTTTTCTCGTTGCGTGTTTTCCCTTTTTCTCTTTTCCTGCATTTGGTTATCTATTCGCGCTTCTGTGACGATCATAATTTTTGGTCGAATTGCATGCGATTATTGGGTTACTAGCGTATACGTTATGACTAATGTTTGGCGATTATGGCGAGCAAATACGAATATTTGAATAAAATCTGGAGCAAGAAAACGAGAAATGACGAGCACGGTAATAACGAACGGCGAAATGCGCTCATCGAAATCATATTTGGATGATTGATTCGAAGCACACACATACAAACAACGAAGAGAAACTGTACCAAGGGAGCAGCGTAAATCATTCGGTAATGTTTAATCAGATGGTTCGCATTGCTGAGCTTCTCTCGTTCTTCCCTTTGTGTGCTGTTCAGCTCGTAAGCAAAGTAAATGCAGTAAATTTCATTTATTTTTCATGCAATTTGTACGGCGACACGCGAACAATACCAACACAAAATGCAACCGAACACTTTGAAGACGTTACTGCCAGCAGCAGTGTTGGTACATTTTTGCAAGTGAACGAATCTACATCCACTTCGGATATTGAATGCATGATTTGAAGTGAAATTTTATTTATTTTGCACCTTTTAATCTAAAACTTCCGGTTTGATTTGATTTGTACACCACGTAAAAAAGAAAAAAAATATCCACAGAATTCCATTTGCACACATTCCCTGTTTCCAGACTCTCTCTCTCTCTCTCTCTCTCTCTCTGTGTGTGTGTGTGTGTGTGTGTGTCGTTTTGACGGGAACAACCCGTGTAAATAAACATTTTGATGAGCTGGTCGTGATTTGCATACGTTTTTTTACGGTTTGAATTCGTCAAAATAGAGGTGGAAAACGCATAATACATACAATGAAAAATAAAAATCGACTGGAGTGAGAGCGAGGCAGAGAGAGAGAGAGAGAGAGAGAGAGAGAGAGAGATGTAGAAAAAAAACATTCATTCATTCATTCACTGTGTAGTAAATCAGAATATTCAAATAAAATCGGCATTGACGATGTGTTCAATTCAATTTTTCATTGACATTATGTCAAGCTATAGCTCGAACGTCAAACGCATATTAATTGAGCCGTCAATGCCCCGAATGCGCTACTCGCTCATTTCCCAATTTCTCTTTCACTCATTTTACATTCTCATTTCGAAAATACAGCAACAATAACAACAACAATAACAAAAAAGCAGTTTTATTTGCGGCTGTGCATGAATGCTCACTGCATATATGACGTGATTTGCATTGCTACGATGCGACCGTCATTCAATTCAGAATTGAAAACTTGTGCGCTTTTTTTTATATTTCTCCAATTCTCTTTCATTTCGCTGATGTACCTCCCCTCTATCTCTGTCATTCATTCAAAACGCGAATGATTGCATTTCGGTTCGCCATTTTCAAATTGAATGACGAACAATTTAATGGCAAACTGAGTGTTCTATTTCTTCTATTTTTTTTTTCATCATAAAAATACATCAAGACTTTGGTTGGCACACTTTAAACGAATTACTGAATTACATGCTTAATCACCCATCTGAAGTATGGACGTACAAGAGTTCTTTTCATTTTTCGCAAGCTAGAATTGGTTGTTCGCTCTCAACTGGATGCAAGCATGTCTGCGAGCTCCCCCAGCGAGCCAGCTCCTCAATATGTGAGCGCTCAGCTCATAGAGAGCTGGCTCATTTAAGTGGCGTTGCAATACAAAGAAATGTCAGAATGTTGACAGCTAATATTTAAAAAAAAGGTGAAAATTTTCTGACATTTCTTCCTATGGTAACGCCACGTAAATGTGCCAGCTCTCTCTGAGCTGAGCGCTCACATATTGAGGAGCTGGCTCGCTGGGGGAGCTCGCGGACATGCTTGACTGGATGTCTTGGCCATCGCTTGTTTTTCATGTTTCTTTTTTTAATTATTTTGCATCTGCACAGTAATAATAATCAATCCACAGTCATGTGCTTTGCGCAAAAATGCATAATTACATCCCGAAACGATGGTTCCAATTTCTCTGATGGACATTGGATAATTTTCTCCATTTTTTTTCCCAATTTGGTTTTGCTCCGTTTGACACAGAAAAGAAAACCAGTAGCGATTTGCAAAATAGCGAACACAACATCGGGAAATAACGAGAGAGCGAGAAAAAAAGTCTGCAACGCAAGGAAACTGCAAGTGGAATGGAAGAGCATTTTTTCACATTTCGGTTTAACAATTCAGCAAACGACGAGAATGAAGATGATATCGAAATTTGTGTGTGTGTGTGTTTTCGGTGCAAAAATCCATTTTGATGTCGTTACGTGCTTTTTTATGTCCTTGGCGTGTTGAAAGTGTATGCATATTGTTATTGTCACAACAAAAACCAGTAATAGGTGCCGAAGAGAATGTACGGAGAATTGGTGTTAAGGAGGACAAAGTCAAACAAATCGAATGGATTTATTGCGTATGAATGTGTGTGTGTGTATGTTTGTCTGTCGGTATAAAGAGATTTCACTTGAGCGCGGTTGGTTCAAGAGAGATAGAGAGAGAGAGAGAGAGAGAGAGAGAGAGAGAGAGAGAGAGAGAGA
>NW_022601432.1:738386-756515 GCF_009176505.1 Sitodiplosis mosellana | reverse complement strand
GAGAGAGAGAGAGAGAGAGAGAGAGAGAGAGAGAGAGAGAGAGAGAGCAATAGAGTGTCTCAAGCTCAATGTGTCGCCCTTGTCCTCACCTCGACTCGCCCCCTCGCTTTCGTGCGTGCGTTCACCAATCGAAACCAAATCGAGTAGCGACTCTTTTTTTCGCTCTGGCTACTTGCTCTTGTGTGGTATGTGATATTTCAATTTTATTTCTCTTTTGTTTAGCTGGTTGCGGCCATAACTATTTATCTTGGCGCATCGTCGTTTCGATTTGATGTGCTTGACGAAGCTTACGACACCATAATTGTATTGTACCCCGTTGCAATACCAAAAACGATCGTTTCAAACGGTTCAGTCTCTTTTGATGATGACGGCATTCTGTCCGTTCATTTCGTGCACTTTTTTTTACACTCACACACACACACACACACACACACACACACAGCTCTCTCGCTCTCCCTTTGTCTCGCTTCCTCAAACAAATCTGACATAATACCATTAATAAATGAAACGGTATATGACAACCGACAATACTATACCACAAACATTTCTGCATACGGAATTGTAGTTGCGTTCAAGGGTGTAAATTATTAGATATTTGGAGTTGCAAGCAAATGAGAAATTGACTACAAATGAACACCAAGTATGGGCGACTTGGTATTGCCGGTTTGACACAAAAATCCTCCCTGGATTTGTTTCTCTCCTCTTCTTCTTCTTCTTCTTCTTTTTTTTCACTCTATCGAATTCATCAAACTGTGGGAAAAAAAGATACACATATAACCATATGTAACACATTAGCCGTACACACTTCAAGCATCCCAACAAATGCACAATTTTACCATAATAATTAGAATGCGATGGCCACAAAAGATCAAATTACTATTTTCTTTGTGTTTTTTTTTGTTCGTTATTGTTGTTGTTGTCATTGCTGCCATTATTGCTATAGAAAAAGTGACAGATTGTGAGAGAGTGAAAGCTTTGACGACGACTCAGCGCCACTCCAAACTGAGAAGCCAAAATGGTTGGCGAACCATGGCGACTCCGTCGCACACAATCTATTTTCAAGCTAAAGTCAAAACGAAAAAAAAATGCTTTCACATGAAAGTGATGCAAATTTCAGTATATCTTTTTTTATTCTGCGAATGAATCCGGGCTTCGATAAATTTCAACTGCCCTGGTTCTTTTTTTTATTATTGTTGCGGGCACTGAAAACGAATGAAAAAAAAAGAAAAATCGAGAGAGAGAGAGCTAACGCACACTTGATGCGCACTTTGATTGAAATCATAAATTCGAGTGCAAAGTGCTGGCTTTTGGAAAAGGAGATAGAGAGTGTGTGCGTGTCTGTGAGATGTTTATTTTGGCATATTCCATTTTGTTGTATTTACAGGAAATGTTTTTCTCTCTATGTCTCATTTGTATGAGATATGATATATACATGCATAAAATGTAAACACCCGAATGTGGTTGATATGCACAAAGTGTGTTATGGATATGAGGGCCGGAAAGTGGAGAAGCAATAAAAATCTAAACGGTGAGTCGAAACATAATATATACAATATAATAACATCACTATCAAATTGGATGATTTCAAGTGCGTGTTTTGAATTTATTGCGCCTGTCGCAATGAAGCGCTTCAATTCTAATGTTCAAACTTAACGTTTGATAAATAATTTGGCACGAAAAAGCGATTAATTATATCGTTTCGCCTTTAGATCTTTATCGCAACCGAAGGCTTTTCTTTTCCCAATCGGCCATATTCAATTTCGCGTGTGTTTTGTATGCTGTGTGTATTTTTCTTCAAATTCTGCAATTTTCGTCGTTCGTTGTTGGTGTGTGTGTGTGTGTGTGTACGTGTGTTCGTCGTAAACTGTTTTTGATATTATTCATTTGGAAAAGTAATCAAAGTTTTATTACTTTGCATGCAGCAAATCTAAATATTTATTAAAAACAAATTATTCAATACAACAAATCACATGTAAATTATAGTTTAAAAATAATTTCAAGTTCAAACGAAATCGCTCCAATTCGCAAACAAGCTAAAAGTAGTAGAGAAAACAACAACAACAACAACAAAAAAACGATATAATCACAAACGGTTTCGACTCGGTGTGAGTGTTTTTTTTTCTTCTTTCTTATTTTGCTCTTTGGTGTGTGTAGTTTTTTTTTCGTCGTTGTGGCTCTGTTCGTTTGAAATTCGTAATGTGATCATCACACGTCACACAGCACACGGGCATACATATACAACAGGTAATTTATATAATTGAAGCGTTAATAACATTTTGGCCATTCCAAGCATCGACCAATGTGCGCGCTGTGTGTGTGTCTTTGTGCTGTTTGCTTTCTTGTTTCTTTGTTGCTGTATTATTTTTTTCTTCTTTCAAATAGATGCAACAATTATGTTTCTGCCTGATGTTTGAACTCTTTCAATGAGCACGCATTCATTGTCACTCAGAAACCGAACACGCTGCCAGTGCCAACAGACACTGATTTCATCCATCAATTTGAATATATTTTGAGGCGAATTTTTTTCGCGCACATTCTGCCTCTCTCTCTCTCTCTCTCTCTCTCTCTCTCTCTCTCTCTCTCTCTCTCTCTCTCTCTCTCTCTATTCGCGTCTTACATAATATACTTCATACTGTAATTACTTTGGCAATTCTCTTTTAAAGTCACAATGTGTACACTGTAGTTGTGCTTCTCGTCTCCTCTCACTTGACTTAATTCTTAGTTTGTTGTGTGTGTTTTTTTTTCTCTGTTCGTTTGTTGTTTCTTCTTTGCGTTATATTTAAGCCAATTAAGTGCTAACAAAAAATCAAAACGTCGCCTTAATTTACGTGTAAAATTGCAGTTCATTAAAATATTTATGTGCATGCATTTGTGTCACATGCACTTCACTCTTTTCAGATAACAAAACAACGAGTGTCTCACTCTTTCTCTGTGTGTGCCAGTCAGTCAGTCAGTCGGTCGATTCGGGCAGTCAGTTCAACAACATAGTGCTAAGCGTATTAGAAACGCTCGTTATTCATCGGTTTATTAACTAGACACAAATAAAAATATCCACCGCTGATATACCCATAAACTCCAGTCTTAATGTCATAATATTTTGACCACTTGTGCATGCATTTTCCAGTAGAAAATATGTGTGTTTGCGCGGCGCGCGAAATCAATATACAAGCACTCTCTTTCTCTCTATGACTTACAAGTGAATCGAGTACGGCATGAGATAGCCCATGGTAGGCTTATAATTACAAGTACTGTCAACTAATACGACGAATTGCATTTATCTTGCTTTTAATATACACATACACACATATCGCGCTTCAAGGATGAAATATAAACAATGGCCCAAAACAAATGTTCGAACCGCGTTTGACAGGGCCAGGCATTGTTGACTGGTGTGCCTTTGGATTAAATTCGAAGCGCAAGTACCATTGTCAAAAATGGTTTGATATACATATTTGCGCGAGTGCGTGTGCTGTGTATGTTGTTTGGCTTTGTCTTGTTTTAATTGGCGCGTTGACATTAACTTTTCTAGTGATTTTGAGAATGAGAGAGATCGATGAAATGTGTACGCGTCACATGGTCGCATCTCATACACACACACACACACACACACACACACACACACACACACACAAAGAGAAAAAAACAGACCGAATATGTTTGCACTCCATTGGAATGTGTCTCTAGTTTCAATTGTGCAAAAGTTTTACGAAAGGGTTTTTCGACTGGTCATACACACTATCCACACTCAATCTCTATCTGTATCTCTGTCACTTGGCTGCCACCACGCACAAAAACCTAATCTAATTTTCATTCTCGAATAAAATTCCATTGAGACTGTCTCTCGCTTGGTCGCTGTTTCGCTCTCTCTATCTGTCCCTTTTCTCTTGTTCGACCAATGACACTCAAACTTTATGCGAAATAAAATTTTTCGCCTAATACCGCTTGAAAAACTAATGCTACACAATTATGTACAAATCAAAAGAAGAAAATAATCAAGCGGAACAAAAAATACCAAATAAAACCAACGGCCACATGATTACAGTGGCAAATTCGGTAGCTTGGCCACACAAAGCTGAACATACATGCACACCACAAAAAAAGTGAACAACTAATTTTATTTATTCCCCCCCCCTCCACCCACAAAGCCGAGCATTTAATCGCATAACCATGAAATTGTATCCCACATCACTTAAAGTGAAATACCCGTGAATATTCCCGAAAGCACTGAAAATCTTTGGCTAGCGCAACACACACACAGCACATAGTGCTCGAGAAAAAGACAGAGAGAAAGAGAGTGGTATTATGTTACATGGGCGAATATGATAATCAATTTTGGCTTCTTTCCAACAATTTGGCTTGATGTCCGCCCTTTTGCAACTGTCAATTTTTCAGCGACAACAACAAATAAATTAAATAGCATCCAGTCTGAACGGTACAATTTTAACGTTCCGACACATAAGAATGCATGCATGTTTTTGTTTTTGTTTTTGTTTCTGTTTTTTTTTTTGCTCAAACTTTATCTCGTCAACAGTTGTGTCAATAGATCTCAACATCATTGTGTTCATCCACAATGTGTCAACATTGGCCATACCTTGTATTTTCTTTTATTGTTATTATCATTATTATATTTATGGAAACGGTAAAATCTCCATCGATTTGACTTGACGATAGAATGTTCTTCGACCTCATTATTTTAACGTTCAACGTTAATTAATCAATTTGTACTTGAAAATTCGTTATTTGAAATTCACCGATTTTGTTTTTGTTTTAAAATGCAAATTTCATGTCTTATTAAGTGAATCCCTGAGAATGCAAATTGAATTTGACGTTCGTTTACGAATTCCGAAATATCTATCACACTCTCCGTGTTGAGTGTGTGTGTGTGTGTGTCTCACTCATGATATCGATAACCGATCAATTGATGGAAATTGTGCTAAAGGCGAGAGAAAAAAAAATCAGCATGAAAGCCGAATATTTTTACGTTGTACATTGTCATTCAAAGAACATTCTTTGACAAATTGGGGATTTTCTTGGTGAACTGAATGTAATGACAAATTAATTAAATTTGTCCCATAAATTTTTTTTTGTCGCTCTTTTCTCCCTCTTGTTCATCTAATACAATTAATAAATAGATATAAATTAATAAAAGACATTAGCGTCAGCTGACGTTAATAAATATATTAAATAATCCTGTAAAAGCCTAATTTTATGTCGTACATATTTTTTTTCTCTTTATGAAGAATCATGTCGATGTGGGATAAATAAGTGATTTGTTCAGTTTAAGAGCCAAAAGCGAAGAAGAGAAAGAAAAACAAAAAAAATCTGGCTCGATAATCAAACCCATCTATTTCTTGTAAACATCCGATACTGTACAGAAAGAGCTACAATTCGAATTTACACAGAGCAAATACAGATACAGGAAGGTTCACGTAGAATAACGTAGCGATTACGATGCTTAGTGCATTCAATCCATATGGTTTACATCCATTTTCGATGGGAAATAATCTTTGGCAAGTTATTGCTGTAGGTGCTGAAATGTCTGTTCGGCTATGTATTCTCGTTTTTTTTTCCTCTCGTTTTTTCTTCTCTCTGCCTCTTTGGCATCCTCTCTAGAAATGCTACGACATTTCAACGTTCCGGTTTGTCTCTCTGTCACAGTCTCTGTGTGTGTGTGAAAGGTTACTTTGCACCTTGTGTGGTCCAGTCCGATGAACCTGTTTCAATTGGGTTTCAATTGGCGATTTTATTCGGTTTCAATAGAAGAGACAACAAAAACCCATGGCCAATGCAAGGATGGAATTCATTTGGTCCTAATTAGGAAAAAAATGTGGTTCTCGATAAGGAATCAGCAGTTCTTTTTCACTTTTCTTGTGTGACGGTTTTTTTTGTTGCCTGTCATCACATTTGGTCGATTGGTATTTTTCTGCCTCTCCGAAAACAACTCAATTCTTGTTTTGCGAAATTGTTGGGTCGTTTGCCCCTCTCATTGCGTATTTTCATCTCTATCTGTGGTCTCGTTGTGAGAGAAAGAAAGAGTAAGCGAGCGAGCGAGCGAGCGAGAGAGACATAGATAATGATACCATTTGCAGTGACAAAGATCCACACTTATGACTCTGGCTGGATCACTATTGTTTTAGAAAACATTAAAACCGAATTGGAGAGAAAAATTACCAACAATTTCGATGAACATTCGGATAAAATCCGGCATAAATCCTGTACACAATATCACCCTGAAAACTCAACGTTTATGTACCTATATGCAGAAGATGCCAAGGCATTTGTACATGGATTAGAATATATCTATACAACAAGCGTAGAGAAATGACACGCATGACGCTTAACATTGTTGTTTTCTCACTGTATGTTTTGGGCTCTGGTTTTGTCGTCTTCGTTGTCATTGTCGTTGTCGCTTTGCGATTTTGGCATACCAGCAACGTATTCGCATCGAACAATGCGACATATATTTGGGGATATATTATTTCGAGGCGTGCTTGAATGGCATTCATTTCAAAATAGAAGTGTGATCAAACAAATCGGAGTATATCGACGGCGGTATTGCAAAGTGGCAGAAAAGATGAAGGTAAAAAAATATCAACAGCAGTAGCACCAATAATAACAACAAGAGCGAAAAAACACACACACAGTGAAAGTGAAGCAGCACGTGCCATCAGCGTGTAGAGCACACACATTCGACATATTGCGAAATTTACGGTGGTGTTGATGATGACGAAAACAAAAGATGCAGATTATCGGAATGGGAAGAGAAAGAGGAGAGAGAGAGAGAAAAGCGTCAAACACAGAAACGACCGGAGAAAAAAAAAATGAGCGAATAATTTTTGGGGGCAGCCACAGTGAATTGAGTGCGCATCACATAGATTTCAAATAAAGTGAAAAATACCATCGCTTTTATTTCGATTCTTGTTGATGTTGTTACAACCAATGCCATTGCCATTGCTGCCATTGCTACTGTTGCTTTCAGTCGTCGCCGTTGTTGTTGTTGCCTCATTGGCTCTTCAATGCCCATTTCTCTTGATGTATACATCATCATATCCTGTAGCGCGCGGTTACATTTTGCCTGAACACATGTTTTTGCCCATGAATAATAAATGCATATGGCTTTATTGCATAACGAACCAAACGAACGGAAATGAAGTGAGTCGTTGGCTAAAAAGAGAACGAGCGACTGAGAGCAAAGAGATTGTGATGATATGCAAAAACAAAATATCTCCATATTAGAGTCAGTCTATGGCTAATGGTCACACACTTTGAAGCTAAAAAGAAAACTTTAAAATCACTTTCGCCAGATCGAGAGCGTAAAAGTGCTTAGTATCGATTTTATATGGGGATACTTGGCACCGATGAAAATTATGAACCTCATTAACGAACATTTTGCTCTTGTTAATTTTGTTATACTTTTATTTTCCACGGCGCTACACATCATCATAACAACCGCAAATTTAATGATGTTTGCCTTTTTCCCCTCTAGCTTGTTAGTATGCCATAAAGGAATATGGTCGTAGAATCATATCCAGAGAGAGAGAGAGAGAGAGAGAGAGAGAGTAGCTTAGCTGCATGTATCTCGATATTCTTTCATTGTGGACAATGATTCGTGTTTTTCCCCGTTGTTCTTTGTTGTTCTTGCACTGTCTTCTATTTTAGATTTGACAATTTAGTCCACATGTTGATTAAATTACCTACTGGTTGGCTTATCATCAGCAGCGGGAGATATAAGCACATTCTAAAAATGACTTTTAATAAATATCCATTCATTTTGAATTGCTGGCTTTTGTAGCCGACAACAACAAAACGTACCGTTTGCTTGTTGAGCGCAGAGCGCTAATCGAGTCTTTTGTACATCTTGACAAGGAAGGCCATCAAATTACCATTCCGACTAACGAGAAAACAAAATCTATATCTTGAAAACGACAGACGAATGTGGAGAAGCGCACAAATAAAAAACAACCGTGCTGAATTAATGAGATCGAAGCAGAAATGCGACACGGTGTGTGTGTGTGTATGTATGTGTTTGTGTGCATGTTTATCAACAGCAAATTGAAATTGACTACATGTCAACAGAGTGAACACACAACACACTAAAGGAAGATGACAAACACACAAATTAATTTCAATCACTTTTAATTTGATGCGAATGTGCATCGCCAAGCCGACATTTTCTCCATATTTTCAGGAATTACGAAAGATTTGCAATTTTATAATTGATTCATTAGCGAATGATCTTCATCGACACTTCGTTGGTCATTTGGCACATGAATCACATTCAATTTTTCATTTGCATCGCCATCCAAAGAATTATGATTTAACCACTTCAACATATTCCATTCACCGACCGAAAAAAAAAATTATGATCTTGCTGACCACTAACTATCACAATGTATATCACTTGAATCACTTGTAACTTTCAAAAGTTACAAATAAATTGTGGCCGTCTGAATGGTTCCAAAAACGGTTTGAATGACACAACAAAAGGTTATGTTTCAATTGCGTATAGAGCATTCAGTGCACTTGAGATCTCGATATGCCATTTTCATTGATACAGCCATTCCATTGGCCCAGTTTTATATCTGATTGTAATGCCATCGAATATCAAAGACGAAAGTCATTGGATTGAATCGGAAAATGAAGCCAATAGTATTTAACATGTAAGATTCTCCTCCTCTGTCGTTTTGGCAGACGCACAGAGACGGAGAGAGAAAGAGAGAGACAGAGGAGAATCCATTGATTTTACTCCGAAATGGAGCCAATTGCGAAATAATTTAATAAGATTGGAATAACTTTTGAAGAATTTTACAGCAGTCACTTAAGCAAAAAGGGACATGACTATATTCCTATACATATATACGAAACTGTTTCTCATAGCATTTCCACATGACTAAGCATAATTAACTGATGAAACAGGGAGGGGGGGCTGAGTGTGAGTGAGAGTGAGAGAGACGGAGGAGATAGAAAAATTGAATCAAAATCAGTACTCTGTGGCCCGAGACTATTGAAGCATACGCACTTAACAAGAACTGCTGGAATGTAATTTAAGGCATTCCATTCAGAAACGAACCAAAATTACACGATTTGTGAAGCAAACGCACAATGTACGAAAATGTACTTTTCTTCCTTGGATACGCGGAAAAAAGAAAACCACACAAAAGACGAAGGAAAAAAGCATAAAGAAAACAAAATACTTCTTTTTCGTTTTCCTGACATTTTTTCCTCGCAGCCACATGCAAAAATGTCTTAAAATGGAAATAAAAAAAGTAAAAAGAAGAGAAAAACTTCAAGACCCTACACATCTCACCACATATTGTCTATTAACATCCTGACTCTCCTCCACCGCAAAAAGACACACCATATTAAATATATTTATGGAAATTAAAACTGCTGAAGCGACGAATAACGCAATCAAAAACTTATTAGATTTGCGAATCAGTTTTACACAAACTTGTTGCAAAGCGTCGAATAACAAAGAATGAGCGTCCAAGATAAAATTGGCGTTTCTTTTTTTTTTATATTCAGCTTTTCATCATCATCTTGTTCTTTTTCTTCTGTTGCGTGTGACAACAGAATTAGTTGGTGCATGGCAGATATGAGAATATTTCTTTGTAATATCTCCCACCTGAATCGAATTCGTATTTTCTTTTCGGCTGGCTTTGTGAAATTTTCGTTTGAAAAGAACGTAAGAAGAAAAATTCATAATAATCCATCGGTGGTGGAATGAAAAGATCATTTTGTGCTTGGTATAGCACCATCATTGCGGTTAACACCCCACACTACACACACACACACACCGCCAACAATATGATTTTTTTGCTTCTTCTTCTGGTGCGGGGTATCAGAACAAGGCTCAAGTCAAATATCTAACGCATTACATGGCATGAAAACGTTCTGTTGCCCAAACAACTGGATTCTGTGTGTATTCAAATAAATATGCATCAAACTGTGTGTTTACTTTTTAGGCATTTACCCAATTATGGCACATAAGCATTGAATAATAAAACTTAATAGGTATAATGCTTACGAAAAATTACTCGCGTCTAACTTTAAGAATCACCACAAAACACAAGCATGCGTTTTTTGTTTCTCTCTCTCTCTCTCTCGTTCTCGCTCTCGGTTATTTCTCACGATGAATGATCAAAACTCACTTGAGGAATTCGCACACAAAATGCCAAAAGAGCGCAACACCGTTGCATGCCACACACCACAGACATCAACAATAACAACGACGAAAAAAAGGGAGATAGAGAGAAAAGGGATGGAAGAGCATTTCGTGCCACATAGCATTTAATTCGGCTGAGGACAAGACATTTCACTAATCATAAACACATTGACTTTGTCGGTCGTCTTGGTGAGAAGCTAAAGGAAAGACGACGATGGTCGTTTCGAAAAAAAAAGAAGGAAAATATGCTCTGTTGGGTCGACAAAAGATGTGCACCACACATTTTTTTTTCTTCTCTTCTCCTCACGCGCGCGCGTCCACTTTTATCTTTTGAAATGGTTTCATTGTTTCCACTTTTCTTTCGTTTTTAAATGAAATTTCATGCTATTTTCCGTTTATTCTTTGCTTGAAAAGTGGATAAAAAATATTACGCAAATAATTCGCACCTGAAACACCAGCGGGGAACTACTGCCAATTGCACATTTGACGTCTACATTAAAGGCAGCCATTCAATTTTCCATATACTTTTTTTTTTACTATATGCACACCAGAACAATAGGCCTTTGGTTGACTTTCTCGGAATCGTTTGTTTCCAACGTTTGTTTTATTGTTGTCGATTTTTTGTTGTATTTTCAATATTTAAAAAAACACTTTAATCAAATTTTCATGCCTCAAGTGGCAATCCACCAATTTTTATTCTTCCATGCCAACTGAATTTTTTTTTATCGCAAAAGTTGATTTTTTTTTCTGTCAAAAATGTGTATTTGTGTTTTAAATAATAGATAAAGAAAAGTTGGTTTTAAATTCTGTAATTTATTTTGTTTATTTTCATTTCTGACACTTTTGATTATTTACAGGTTTTTTTCTCTCTCTTCACACTACAAATTCACGGTTGTTATCGTTCGGAAGCTCTTTGGCACTTTTCCACAAATAAACAACTAAATAAAAGTCAGGCAAAAAGTCCGTAATTTGAACTTGAAAAAAATAAACATTGAATTCGACCGCGTACTCAATTCTCTTTGGGAGTTATTCACATTTTCATGAAATTCAATCGGTGTTTTCCCTCCTTAATACTCTTTCATCCAACACTTTTAAACTAAACTTCTTCAGAAACGAACAACGAATGAATAGAAGAGAAAAAAAAGAGCGGAAAATAATGAAAGTCAAACAAAAAACATTGCAAATAGAAGAAAGATTTTACTCTTGAAGAAAAAGAAACTTTTTGGCCTGTTACAGTGTGAATGATTTTTTCGGTTGATTTTTTCAGTTTTCAAAAGATTGTCGTGTCGAACGAACGAACGAAACGGCGGTTTCGATCGTTGTATGTTTTCACCGGGGAACACAACAGAGAAACAGAAAAATAAAATGGATAAAACCATCGATACGACCGCTCTGTATCGCACGTTAATACATACTGAATTTGGTTGTGCTCGTACTCGGTACATTGTCTAGCTCTGTGCTCTGTTGTTTGATTCCTCAAGCAAGTTGCCGTTGCAACGCTTAGTTAGACAATAAAAGTCGGTGCTGTGTGTGCTGTGTGTTGGTTTGATGCGTGTTGGATAAGAGCGTGTTAGCAACGGGCTCCATAACGTAACTCTTGCAGCTCTCGGAACTGACACAGAATCGAAAACAAATTTAAATGTAACGCAACATTACATCCCATTCGGCGACAGCAGCAACAGCAGTAGCAACAGCACCGACGACGACGACAACGATGGTGTAACTCTATTGCGATGGAATATTGAATCGCACTTTCAACTTGATTGCCGTTTCACTTTGTTCAGTATAATATTTTCCCCGTTCGTTATCGATGAATTCAATTATAGTTTGTCAAATCTTCGTTCAAACCACACACACTTGATAATGGTTAACCGAGAGCACCGGTGTGCTTATATATTCTGATTCATACATTACACACGAGCGCACATTTGAACGAGAAAAAAAATGAATTCATTTTGAATGGAAGCGATTGAAGAAATACTGGGTACGCATAGAGATGTCAACGAACACGAACACGAACTGTTCGAAAAAAATTCAAATTTTGCCCGTTCGTGGGCGATTCAAAGAATTACGAACGTTCGTTCGTTTGTCCGAACATTTTCACTGAACGAACGAACACGAAAATCGAACTGTTCGAAACCCAGTCAAAAGTTCGAACGTTCGGAAAATGAACGAACGAACGACAATTTTTTCATTGTTCGAAATTTTCATATGAGTTTCAAACGTTCGAATTTTATTTTTGGAAAAAAAGCCAAATCCTCCTTCGTCGAATTAATCAATAAAAAATCGGATTGACTATTTTTTAATATTTTTTAATTCGACGGAGGAGGATTTTTGGCTTTTTTCCACAAAAAAAAAGTTCGAACGTTCGAAATTCATATGAAAATTTCGAACAATGAAAAAATTGTCGTTCGTTCGTTCATTTTCCGAACGTTCTAACTTTTGACTGGGTTTCGAACAGTTCGATTTTCGTGTTCGTTCGTTCGGTGAAAATGTTCGGACAAACGAACGTTCGTAATTCTATGAATCGTCCACGAACGAACGAACGAACAGGCTCGGTGTTCGTTTACATCTCTATGTGCGCATCCTTCATTCCATAATTTATGATTTGCTTTATGGTTTTTTATTAGCATAAATAAAAGAAATTTCCATTGGCATATGAATTAGATTGAAAAATTTCATTGCTCGCCACATGAATTGTGATGTGCAAATGATGGCTATCATTCGGTCGATGTGTCATATATGAAATTTTTTTACGCTTCATTCACACTGAATACTTCATTTGTTTGAACACTTCTTTTTTTTCCTCTTCTCTCCACTGGTTGACATTAATTTAGTCGGACATTCTGTTCCTATTGGTTGCATATTTTTTTTGTATTCGATCCTGTTGCTACCACAAAGCAGTTAACAAAATAATTATTACCCGGCATTCGTTGATGGATTCACACTATGAATTCGGTGTTTTTTTTCTTCTTTGCGTTGAATGATCACGGATCGTGGAAATGTATAAATAAATAGATCACAAAATGGATTGAATTCAACTGGGGAAATGCGATAGATTTATTGACTTGTTGCACTATTTAATAAATGCTGTGAAATTACAGACACGAATCTCTTTGAACGAATTTCGCGAATCAACTGTTTGCCGAAATAATGAGCAGCGATACTTTTTTTTTGTGTGTGCAATGAAACAACGTTTGTAATCAATTTAACCTTAAAAATTATGGTCGCTCGCGTTCTCTGTACACTTGCGTACAGACAGTTATCGCAGCTGTATTTTATGGGCATTTAAAACAGATAATTGCAAATAAATCGTAACCAAATCGTAACTCCGTCAAAATCGTATATTACACATAGTTTAAATTTAAAATCATACGAACGAGAATGAGAAAAACAACAACGTACAGCGAATGGACGGTTTTGGGTGACGATAGCAATGCGTGGATTTTAGACTGATATGAACAGTGACACACACAAGAAAATATTGATAGAAAGAACTCTGAACTTGACAGTGAAATACGAAGAATTGTTATAAATGTTGTGAGTTGGTCGGTTGTTGTTAAGGAATACATTTTTCAGGAGAAATCCTTTCTTTTCCAAAAAAGGGAAGACAAGACCGGTCGCTTCCATTTTGGGTAATAATAAATGAATGTGTTATACGGCAAAACGAGAGAAAAGAAAAACTTCGGGATCGGTTTTTCCCAATTCGATGTTTTTGCATTAGCTCACAGTGATTGATATAGACTGATTGGCAGAAATAAAATCGGTGTTTGTATGTGCACGTGTGCACGTGTGCACGTGTGTGTTTGACGAAAATAAGTTAACGAGTTTATTTTTCTTTTTCATTTTTTTTTCCTGTACGGGTAAGAATATAAAAAGAAAATTACCTATATCGACATAAATCGAAATGCGAAGAGCTAAAATATGTGGATATGAATGTGTTGAACTCGATAAAGTTTTCGAAATGCCCGTCCTCCACCGCTCAAAATTAGCGTATGCAATTACAAGCCTATAATAATATTTTATTATTATTAAACCTGACATTCGAATCAAAATAACGGTCGGCATTCTACAATCCAATCAATTTGGAATGAGACAGTGTGAGTATATCGCAAGAAGTGTGTTTTGCTTTTCTTTCCTTTTCTTTTGGTTGGTTTCGGAACTTTTCGGCCAAAGTCGTTGCTTTTTAGCTTATGCGATGCTGACTTTTGTGTGATATATGAGGGTAATAAATTGGCCAAAAACTCTACCAAGGTCATAAAAAAGTTTTGATTCAAACTTAACTTCCATGTCGTGGTCATGTATCTGGTGCTGTTGCTGATTCTCTCCACTTCTTCTTAATTTTAGTCGTTTTTTTTCTCTCTTCGTTATAGGAAAATATGTTCCGGAATGTTTTTTACGTTTTTTTCTTTCTTAGGCTTCAACTTTATCAGAACGATTGTGTCGAGTCCACCAGAAAAGAAAGGCAGGGTGAGGACATGGCAGTAGATAAAGTTGAATTGCTTCTTCTATCATCGCTATATCCACATCGTGTAAATCTTTGCTCATTTCAGTTCTCTATGATCGAAAAAAAGTATTAATTTTCATTTGGATGTTTTTATGTTTGAACGGCCAACAACAGTCAGTCACCTCATTTTGGTTTTTACCACACACACACAAAATCTACCGGAGTCTAGCTGCAAATTATTCTCTTTTTCTTCTCCTTCTTCGAAGAGGGATGTGTTTTTTCGGCAAACAAGTTTTCGCTTCGAACTTTCAAGAGACTTATATGTGCTTTTCCCTTCTCTCTCTAATTTGTTTTTCTGGTAATTGTTCGACTTCAGGCGATTTATTCTGATGCTCTCTATTCTCACTTTTCCGCCCATTCTCTCTCTCTCTCTCTCTCTCTAATTCCCTCTCTTTCGCTCCATATTCCTCTGTCTCGCACACCGAATTTGCATCTAATACCATTTTAAATGCAATCACATCATACACACACAATACACAAATAAAAATAATAATTATTATTATCATCTACTTGAAAATGCGATCAAAAGACGCATAAAA
The DNA here is from genome assembly GCF_009176505.1 of Sitodiplosis mosellana. Classification (NCBI taxonomy): domain Eukaryota; kingdom Metazoa; phylum Arthropoda; class Insecta; order Diptera; family Cecidomyiidae; genus Sitodiplosis; species Sitodiplosis mosellana. The sequence continues at coordinate 741,304 of NW_022601432.1, read as the reverse complement.
AACAGTTTAAATACCAATAAATGTTACGCCTTATAATTTCTCTTGTGTTCCGGCATGTATATATTATATATATATTTATCGTGTGGCATAATACATGCCACTCATAGACACATACTTTTGGCTCTTATTCATGCTCTGTATCGCTTGCTCCTTCTCGGAGAATGTTCTTTTTTTTCGGGCGAGAGAGAGAGAGAGAGAGAGAGAGAGAGAGAGAGAGAGAGAGTGAGCGAGAGAGTGCGGGATAGAGAGTATTCGCTGTTTGGAATATGAACGAAAACAATGCCAGCGAAAAGCGCACATCATTCTTTATGCATAAGCTCCATGAAGGATGAAGGAGAATGTCGTTTGAAGAACACATTCGCATAAAGTGGATTTAATTCGAAGACAAAACAAACAAGTGAACACTTTATTGCCATTGTTATAAATGTGTGTAAGCGAACTATGAGCAACCGAAGCGAGAAAGAAAGCGAGGCAAGATGAATACAAATATGTATATTTGGTGTGCACGAAAGTGTGAGATGCGTGTGTGCCGTATTGTTGATCAGTTAGATGAGCGCTGCTCCCAGACTGCTCTATGATTATGTGATTCTCGATAAAAGCGCATAATGAGAAACACCATTTACATCTTGCATATGGATAATATTGACTTTAAAAATGAAATGTACTGAAAAAAAAAAATGATAGAGAAAATCTCTATTTGGTTTTTATTGTTTGATAATTATATTTGATGTGCACGATGTGTGAGAGAATGTGAGAAGGAAAGAGATGGAACGCATATTTTTCTGCACAATCTGTTATCGGTATGAATGTCCATTTAGAAATGTAAACAGTAAATGTTGCGAAACGCGCGAGACCGTGGCGCGCACATGGTGCAAACACACGACCGATTTGACAAAAAGAATATGGCAATATGGTTAATGCGGAAAAATATTGAAACGAACGAAGTACTTACAATTGAATAACAACGGGCTTGTTTATGGAATCGTACACAAAACCAAATGAATGTAATATGATGATTTAATGTGATAAACCTGAATAACCGAAGTTCATCAGCTCACAGTCACACATACATACACACAAATCATAACTCTATGCGTTTTAGATATAGATTCGGACGACAAAAAATCTCAGCAGTGTGTAAATCACGGTCAAAGATTATCCATAATAAACAGACAAACGTGTTTACAATAGAAAAACGAAAATATCGGCTTCGAGAAGGGAACACAAATTTAATCTACTCTCTTTTAGTTTCTCGGCCCCGGGAATTGATCACACACTCCGTGTAAACAGACACATAAACACACGCACGCACACTAATAAATTTACAGCAAATTGTTACAAATAGCTAGATAACGGATGCTGACATTATTTTGATATTGAATCACTTCATCTGGCTTTCCATGGTCATAGTTACAAATTGTATTTTGAATCGAAATTTCACCCCGAAATCGGGTGCTACTGCTGTAGCCTTTCATCGGCTAACCACAGAAATGTTTCGATCGGCAAATCAGGTATAAACGATTCGATGGAGATGTTTTCGATTGAAGTATTGATGGCAAATTTTTTTTTTTCTCGTTCAACAAATCGAATTGTATAAATGTTCAATAGGATTTTGGGTACGGCAGCAATTGCAGCCTGAACATAGCATTCCTTTTGAAAAAAAAAATTGACATTCAGCAATCGAAGCAGCACATTCAATCGCATAATTCGCTCAATTTTATGCAAATACGGAAAACCGACATGAAAAACTACAAAACTTTCAACAACAACCAAAAAAAACAACCATACATATGGACAGCAATAAATATGATTGCCAATGATAAAACTTGAACTAAAACATGACATACGCTGACGTTTTCAAAAATTGCATAAAACATATTCGAACCGACATACGCTTGCCATTTTGCTTGAATGTTTGAGTAGCACTTTTATCATAAGTTTCATCTTTTTTATTTGTATTTTGGCGGGGGGAGGGGGGGGGGGAAGCGAAGACTCCACACAAATTTACATTCATTCGTTGTGATTTAATTGTAAACCAAATATAGACATAAACAGTTGTTCATTCCAAATGGAAAAGATATACAATACGAAGAAACTTCAATTAATAGCCACTCTGAGTAGGGAGATAAAGGGAAAAACGGTTCGGATAACAAGTAAATGTGTGTGTGTGTGTGTGTGTATGTATTAGACTTGGTAAAAAGACTCGAAAATAGACTGTTGCTTTTTATGCCTCTGTTTCTCTGTTTCTTTTATTCGATTTGATATTCTCGTTCGGTCGTTTGTTGGCTGGCTCAGTTGTGTTGCCAAACAAATTTACCCTTCTCCAATCAAAACATACGCATTCCTTCAAACGCAAATAGAATCACAATCACCCGGATTACGATAGAGAGAAAAAGAAAATACTTGATGCATTTTATCGTTTCAAAATTGGACAGGCCATAAGCCGCTTTCCCATTCAAGCGAATTGGTTAAATAAATTGATTTTCATACGTTTGCCTAAATAATCGATTATTTGCGGTCAGTCTACGGTGAAGTTGTTAAACTAGAAAGGACTGCCTGTTTGGGTGTGTGTGTGTGTATGTGTGTGTGTGTGTGTTGTATATCTCTTTTTCACTCTCTTTCTCTATCGTTGCCCCACTTGAACTTAATTCTTTTCGCTTGGAATGGGATTTGCACTGGTTTAAACACTCCGAGCATCGGCCTCGGGTGTAATTAGAAACGATGATTTAGAAAATGTTGTGAAAATATTTTTTATTGTGGTCGATTGCAGCAAAACCCATAGAAAACCTCGTACGAATACATCACAATGCGAAAGGTTTCTTGACAGCTTCGTGTTACTCTGACTGCACATGATGGAGAACGGAACGGTAAAGAGAGAGAGAGAGAGAGAGAGAGAGAGAGAGAGAGAGAGAGAGAGA
>NW_022601432.1:685799-738376 GCF_009176505.1 Sitodiplosis mosellana | reverse complement strand
AGAGAGAGAGAGAGAGAGAGAGAGAGAGAGAGAGAGAGAGAGAGAGAGAGAGATAGATGAGGAATGAGTGAAAGATAGAGAAAGGAAAACCAAATCGATAGAACGATTTGAATGTTTTACGATAGCTTCCCAAAATGAGATGGAATAACGGTTCGTATGTCCACATCGTGTGAGCAATTCATGCAATGAAACTAATGGAATTCATTTGAAATCATCGTATTTCGGTTAGATGAGCCACTTCCAAGAACATGATATGCAGACGATATATTTCTTTCTCAGCATTCAAAAGCCCCTCGTCGATTTTGTCGTGATTCGGTTGTATGGTGCGTATTTTTGTTTTGTTCTTATTGTTTTTTCTTCTGTTTTGCCATCGGAAGGAAGCACCAATCCAATTTTCAGCTGTACATTTCCAGCATCAACTAACAATCTCATATTTTGTGCTCTCCCTCTCTTTCTCGCTCCGCCAAACAATACGCAAACACATCTGACGCATTCTATTTCACCAATACCATATAAACATCTACACAACTGGAATGCTAATGTTTTTGAAACTTCATATTTTGGATATTTCCTTGGTTGTGCTGTCCCATCCCATCCCATCTCATCCCATCCCATGAGATGCAAACATCATGCATGCATCGTTATCTATGATGCATCAAACATCTGGCATCGAGGGAATTTTCTATTAAGTAACTTATTCGTCAATCATTAGTTTAATAACGAAATAGATATTGCCATTGCAACATTTCATTCACCAAAAAACACAACAATCTGATACAGAATTTTCTCAATTTTTTGAATCTCGGTTTGAATCTGTCTCTCCATTTCAACTGTGTTTTATTACTTTGAAAAATTAAAGCCCTGTTAATGCTCTCTCTCTCTCTCCCTCTCTCTCTATCTCTCTCTCTCTCTCTCTCTCTCTCTCTCGATTAAACCATTCTCCGTCCGCTGACAAAAAAAAATAGCCCAAGCATATTAAGTTTATTGGCTTTTTTTTTGAAACTCGTGTAAACATTCTTCCAACCAAAATGGCTACTAAGCTTTCAAAGAGCCGGCATAGACACTGAATGTGCAGAAGCAAAGAAAATTTTCAATTACGACACCCAATTCAAGTGTGGTACACGTTGTTTATTACACGTTTCCATGCTACGCCCCCAACATCATCATATGAATTTCGATTAAATGTAACGCAAAAGCATTTCTAGATTTTGTTGCTCTATTTATTCTTTTCATTTACCGAAGAAAGTAAAATGCAGACAATTTAATACAGAACAATCGTCGATCTGTATATATATATATTAAATGAAAATAGAGCTTTACCACATCGACGTTATTGCGTATAGTTTTGTGGGGATTTCCTAATCAGTATTTACACATCCACTGATATAAACGCTTTGGCAAACAATACAAACTGCTATTTTTCTAACGCCGCCGTATTTAATGTGTTACAGTTTTGTCGATTGTTCTGAGCTCATTCGTTCAATGGAGAGCAGCAACCTGCTTCCATGCATGAGTTCCGATGCTGAATCGGTGGTGGTCTGTGAAATTCGTTAGATACATACATACATACATACACACACACACACACAATTGAATTCCGCGTGATGCTGACGCAGTGTATGTTGTTGGCGTTGTGCTAAACCGAAGTAGCATCGGATTAAGTATCTCAACATTCAGCGAAATCCAATAAATGCAGCATTGCAAATAATTCCATCCCCTCATGTTCGCGCACGGTTCCACTTGCCGCCTGAATCCTATCTTTGAATTTTCATTCTCCTGGAACGCACGGTGCACAGAAACTTATACATATACCGATATTTTTCGTGTGATTTATGGCTGAATTTTGACATATTTGCTCAATTTTGTGATAATATTGAACGTTATACCATGCACGGTGCGTTCATTTGGGGCAAAAGTTCATCTCATCGCATTACACTCCGTTCGTTTCATCAATTTTTAATGCATCGACAGAGTCTAGTGCTAATAATACATATTGGATTTGCCGAGAGAGAAAAAAAACAATTTCAGCCACATCTTGTTATTTATTCAATGGATCGATGCGCTGCAGATCCACTGAATCACAAGCAAAACAAATCCCTACTTATTCTCAAGACCAATGTTTAGCAAAACGCAACACGACCCAAAATTGCAGACGCAAAATTATGGCATAGCAATGTACTGTGCAGTAGTGCTTTCGTAAATGGCTGCATTTGCCTCGAACGCAAAGAAATGTAAATCAGCCTTATCACTCGGGCGAAATCGACGAGTGCATTTTGAATTGCGAGACTGCGGTGACCTGAAGCGGTCAATAGAGGAGTTTTTCAATGTATAAAAATACCAAAAGATAGAAGAAAAAAAACAACTGAAAAGAAATCGTTGACGCATTGGGTGCAGAGCAGCCCCAACATTGATTGCAAGAAAGAAGAAATTTCCAATTCACTACTTGAGTGAACGAGTGAGAGATCGTTTTTCAATTGTATATTGATATTTGAACAGCAAAATCTATTACACTGATAGCGTTATTCGACGAAAGAAGAGAGAGAGAGAGAGAGAAGGAAAAAAAAAGTAGCGAACATTGTCTGCTGAATGCATTAACTGCTCGTGAACAAGCGTTCTTGACTGGGTCCCGAACAATGGCTTATAAGAGCCTTATTTTATCTAAATCCAAAGCATTTGAGTGGAAAAAAAGGTTTTTCCCTCTCTGTCTGTCTAACACTCTCAAAGATGCTCTCCTCACACTTTCGGTTGCGCACTTTTATAAATGCGCTGCTGCTGCGGCTGCTACTGCATCCCATTTACTAGTTGCTCTTTGCGCGTCTGAATTGATATTTATATATTCCAATGGCAAACATTTCTCGAACGGAAGAAAAACCGTTTAAAAGATTTGTTTTGCAGAGTAAAAAAAAAAAACACACACAAACACCGTGAAGAGAAGCAACGGTCCGGCGAGATATTTTTTGTGTGTGAAATTTTCAAAGAACATCGATGTCGAAATGATGAATTGTGCCGATCGGTCCTTTGCTTGCTTGCCTCACGCTTTCTGAATACACCAATTATGTGCAGTAAATTCGACGTCGTCATATCTCTAATTAAGATCGTGAACATTTTAATTGCAATCTTTTACATGAATTGCCTGTTTTCTTCCCAAGCTTATCTAATCATCATGCGTCAGACCCATCGCTGGCTATATATAATTCCGTTTTGGCAGAACGGAATGAATGAGCGCGAGTGCGCTCATCAGCGCAAAATAAAACGTAAAAAAAAAATGTGTATCGTGAACCAATTTTAAAGACAAATCGTTCTTTGGAAGCAAAATGAAATGTTTTGATGCGAAATTTATTGCAATTAGGCGTCATGCTTGGTTAGTATTATCGGCACAATTTAACACCAGTCATCTGGAGGCGTCTTGCAAAATTTATCACTGTTCGAATGTGTCTCCGACTTGTCGAACGGGCGAATGCAAAAATTATACGGTTACAAAGCGAACTGTGAATCACAACGCCAAGTCTGAGTGCGAGAATGAGAGCGGAAAACAGAGAGAGAGAGAGGGAAAGAGAGCGAGAGAGAGAGAGGGAGAACGCGAGACTCAAAGACATTGCCGAGCATCGCCAATAAAGTGACAAATTTATACAATAAATAAATGCGACATTTTAAACGATTCGAATGAAAGAAATCCAAAGATAGAAAGGAAGTGTAAATGAAGGAAATGCAACAGTGTCATTGCTCCTCGTGCGAACAAACACACACATACACATTTCTGTCTTTCTCTGTCCTTCATGCATCGAGCATCGCAAATGAAAATTTAAGCTGTAAGTGATATTCGGTTATTTCGAATGGAAAAACTTATTCTTAATCTTAATGCGGATTTGCGTTTTCGTTGATTCTTATCGTATTCGCTAAAAGATTTCAAACTAAAGCGCAGCAAAACCAAAACCAATTTACAAAGCACTTAGTGTTGTTAATTTCGCGATGAGATAATATTTAATGAGCTTGGTGTTGTGCATTGCAAATCGTTCTGCGAATAAATTGCACATGTACAGACACCGCTTGGCGCTTGTGCTTGCGCGCGCGACTGCAATTTATCTTTGACCAAACGACAAACACTCTCGCTCCGTTCAGAGAACGAAAGCCAGCCAATGCGACGGAAATTGTATCTGAAACAATATAAACCGAAAGAAGAAAAAAAAATGCAACAAACAAAATAAGGGGGCAATACAAGAAATTCTCTGGATCTTAGATTATTTCGATTTGAGTTGAACGATTAAAAATGCCGCAAGAAAGTTTCGATTTTTCTTTTCCTTTGCTTTGCATTGCGTTTTTTCCCTTTCTCTACCTGCTAGCAGGGCAAAATTGCAATGAAAAAGTAGAAAGAAATAAAAAACTTAAATAATAAAACAACACGAAGTCTAAGACTCGCCAACGGACTGTTTCAGATGATGGATAAGCGATTTTATCAGGCAAAAGGCGTAAATTCAATTTCGTTGCATTTGCTCATGTATTATGTGTGTGTGTGTACTCAACAATCGGCGATTTTTTGCAAGTAAACACACTGCATTTAGCTTTGCAGCTCTGAATAATAAGCAACTGCTTTTTTTTCCTTCGCTTCATTCAAGAACCGAAGCGGTGGCGGCCGCCGTTGCCGAACAACGAGAAACTCACAAGCAAATGTGCAGTGGCTGAAGAAAAGCAGGCTAAAAACAATGTTTACTCTTGCTCGCCGTAGTACGACGGATTGAGAGCATACGGTTAGTGCAAAAGCATTTATTTTCCTACCTAAAGCGAGCGCCATCTGTTCAGTTTGAACATGAAAACAAACAAATTGATCCATACAGAGTTGTAATACAATAAAATCTCTATGTAGAGGAAACGCTGTAGTTCGTTTTGTTTGGCACATTTTTTATACACTGCCTTTATTTCCACCGATTCATATATCGGTTGGCAGCTGGAGTCACTTTGTTTGTTTTCATGTTCTCACCGAATAGATGGCTTTCGCGTTAAGGAGGGCAATAAATGCTTTTGCACTAAAGGTATGATTGAGAGAGAAGGTCGGGCGGTGTGTATGTGGTTTTCTCACATTTGCGCTCCACATTGCGTTATTTGGATTTTATTCGAAGGCAAATTTGCATATTCAAATCAACAAATCTGCTCACATCAACTACTACTGTTCGATGTTCATGCTTGCACACACTTGCACTGTTTTCCACTACTTGCTGTTGGGTTTTTTCTTCTTCGTCGTTGTCGTGCATTTTGCGTCTCTCGCTTTATATTTTTCGGCCCATTTTTGTTTCTATTCGCCAGCACATTTTTCATCCAGAGGCGAAAAACCGTTACATTTAGAGGTGACAACGGACATGGACCAAATATCTACAATGTCGCTTGGTTGATTGTTAATTCAATTTTCAAGCAGAGATGCTGCTTGCTCCACCAACAAATATTATTACCTTATATTCAGACATTTGAGTTTTGATAACAAAAAAAATCAATCTAAATCACGATATAAAAGTGATTCAATTCTTCAATCTTCAAACATTTAACAGACAATTCGCAATGTGTGTCGACGTTTTGATGCTGTCATTGTTTTCAGTTTTGGTTTCAGGAGATTTAATGAATTGTTTACTTCAAATATTCGTCGCATGTTCTGCTTTTTCTTCCATACACACAGAAAAAAGTCACATTCATGCCATATCGCTCGTCTCTTCACTTTCATTTTCTGGTGTATCCGTGCGATGCTGAATGATGTTTTACATTGCATCCCCCTCTAACCAAAGTAATATTCTATCGATATCGTTGAGCCGACAACTCTTATGTTTCGTCTCATCGCATATTTCACTTGATTGTGGTTGTAGGCTTCACATTGCATGAGCTGAATCAATGTTGTGCGCATACTCATGTCATTTAAATAAACAAAACAAACGATTTCAGCAAGTGGCTAGTAGAAAGAAATCTGCCAAAATTAAAGGTAGAAGAGGTGTAAAACCAATGACTTAAAAAAAAATTTAAATTGGTTTCACGCATTTATTCTAATGACAGAATTTGAGTTGACGTATTTGAAGACTAAAATGGATTTTTACCACCGTTGATCTAAACGAAGCATAATGTGAAACTTGTCTGTGTATTTTTGGCCAAACAAACAACAGACCGTTCAATATACGGTGTTTGCTGCCAAAATATGACAGACGAACCATAGACGAATTGTGCAGTCGAGATAGCATCATCACACACAGCAGAGCGCGAAACAACACAGCAGATTGCGGATTGTTCCAGATCGCAGAATTTCAACAGTCTGGATTGTGAGTATTTATTTTCGATTCTTGGAATATCGAAATTAACAATTACATCAGTAGTCAAAATTTCATCGAAAATTTCAGACAAATTCAACAACTGTCACAAATCGTAGGATCGTGAAACGTCAAACATAGCCATGAACAGAGAAACTGCATTCGAAGCCTATTTTTTGGACGAAAAATCGGCTGATGTTCATTTCATTTCGGATGATCGTCAAAGTGAAGTTCGTGTGCCGGCACACGAAATTATTCTGGCTGCACAAAGTAAAGCATTTCATGCGATGTTCTATGGTTCTCTGCCGGAGGAAGGTGATGTGCGGTTGCCGGTTATAGCCAAAGCATGCAAACAATTCCTACAACTGTTCTATCTCACTGAAGTTGAACTCACTTTGAACAATGAAAACGAAAAGGAAGTGCTTCATTTGTCCAATATGTATCAAATTGGATTGAATGAATATGAAAATAGTTTAAAGAAAAATCTATCGACCGACAATTTCATCACATTCTACGAATTGGCTCTGCTGCACGATTTGACCGAATTGAAGTCTTCATGCGAAATCAGTGCACCGGTTTTGTTGTCAGAGGAAAGCGTTGTCAAGAGTACGCGCGATGAGTTCAAGCACATTCTGCAAATAAAGCAATTGTACGTCGAAATGGATTTGGTTGGCATTTGTGTGCAATGGGCACAAACCGCATGCGAAGCACGACAAATTGGCCCCGAAAGCATGGACGACATTGTACAGGAGATCGGGGATTTGATCGAATGTTTCGATTTTGAGTCGATGTCTCGAAATAAAATCCGAGAAGTACTGAACATGTTCGATGCTGTTTTGACAAAAAATACATACCGAAACATCATCAACATTCTGATGACACGCGATACTCCATTCGACGTTGCTTGCGTTACTTGCGTTACTCCACATAAGGTGTGAAATTTTTTAAGACGTTTTTTTATGCTATATTCTTACTTGTTTGTATTAAATTTAAGGTTGTGTGGTACGCCAAGGAGACAGCGGTACGTTTCGGTTATTTCGGAACTGGTACATTGGATCGACCGAAATTTTGAATATCATTACAAACGAGAAGATTACGTTGAGTGCCATTGGTTTAGCGCCAATTTATTGAGATTTCGGAAATAAAAGCCGAGAAGGCGATGCCATCTACGGCCAATTGGCGATACTAAAAAGTAAGGAAGACAACGGAAGCGAATACACGGTCTTGCTACGAGAAGGCTTCAACATTGTGCCCTTTGTTGACGGAAAAAATGAAGTCAACACGGTACATACGCATCGATTTGCAACGGCCGTGTTGTTGGACTCAAACCGAAAATTCAAAATTCAAGTGCAATTCATGAATCCAAACAAAGGCTCGATTTATGGCCTGTCCAAACTGATCGAAATGGGTAAACAAGAGCATAACCGATCATCAGACGATCCAACTGAAATTGTTTTCAATGGTTCCGGTACGATCGCATATTTGGGCATTGGCAGTGATAACAATAGACTTCAAATCAACCCGCCAATGATGATGGAGAACTCTCTTTGAATCGAAGTATGACACTAACAGTTGAATCTCATTTGTAATGAATAGGAAAATGTGCCAAAATGAATGAATTAGATTACACAACTAGATTATAAGAAAACAGTCTCCTCAATAGCTAGTATTAAAATCCCGATCGAAGATCTGCAAATTGATATTCTGCGCACTCAATCATATACATTGTATTGAAGAAGGAGAAGAAGAAGAAGGGAAAGCTAAAAAATAAAAATCCATCAAAACTTCATAAAAGAAGTTATTACTATACGCTGTTATTCCCATTGAGCTATTTTCTTTCAGCTTGATTCGCTTCGAAATTCAAGAATTTCAATCGTTTTTTACACCTTTCATGTGACCTAGTGCGTATTGGCTCAATGTCAATACATTCTGAACATTTTCTATAGTGGAAAAATTCAATTCGTCATCAATATCAATTCACACGTGTACGGACAATTATTGTATCCGTTGCCACTTCTTGATTACATTGAATCAAAAGAAGCAACATTATTTGCAGTCCGCTTTAAATTTCAAAACTGTCTCCGGTGAAACAAGCGAATGCCTGCGTTCTGAAATTCGCATTCGCTGAAAATCATTGCGACATTTATATTGAGATAATCCAAATTGTTGTTTGTCACCCAAATAAAAATGAAATGGAAATCCAATTGAAAATATGTTTTTTTTTCTGCTTCATCTAAATTAGAAAATGTGTGCGTTTTTTTTTCAGGGAAAATATTTACAAAGCATTTGAAATCATGCATTCTAACTGTTTACACAACAGTTTAGAAACGACATTCAATGTCAATCACACCATCAATTTTGATTGCACAAGCTTGAAATGAAAATGCCGTGCTACATCGCGAGTGTGAGAGAATGACCGTGACATACAGACACATTCCTCTTTTGCTCTCACTCTATCGCCATCTCTCTCCTCTCGCCCGGCTTTCTCCTACTCTATTTTATTTGCCGAGTTAATCCGTATACAATGTGCGAATCTGGAATGAGCTGCAATAAACAAATTCAGTGACCGCCGACCGTTTATACATGTACATAATAATGATGAATGTAAGGAGACAAAATTTAATCTTTCTTCGCTTTTCTCAGACATCTTAAATCAGAAAAAGTTTCAGTTGCAACAACAGCAATGGGAGAAGAAAAAAAACGACAGAAGAAACGAAGTGAATCGGTTGAGCGACAGAAATTAATCTCAACAAACTCAAAGGATGTCTTAACGCGACGCATTCAAGCTAATATAATTGCTAATTACAATTTAAGCTTGATCTATTTCATGTTGGAAAACATAGATGTTTATTTGATTTTTGCGTTGTTTTCTCTTTGTCAATCAGGAGCCAAGATGAAGTTCCATAAAAATCAAATAAACCAAGTATTCATTTGATTCAGTTAATATTTGATACGAGAATTAAAATGATCATCAAAAGACGGAATCAACGCATCAATTCAACGATGATGACGGCCATCATTGTACACATTTAGTCATTACAAATTTGTACACGGAAAACAGTGCCTCTGTTTGATCAAAGAATACGATTTGTGCCTGGCATAAATATATTAAAGATGTAATTTTGAACGATGACGCAGAAAATATGAATACAATAAGAGATACAATGAAGTCGTTATTGTCATGTTTATATTGTTGTTAAGTAAACTGGTCGAAAGGAATGGTCGACTCATCATTGAATTCATTGAAACTGTGAAACGCAGTCGGAAGGAATTAACACAATCCGATTTTAAATATTGATCTAGAAAAATCCACGTTTATACATGAGCACAGCTAGAGAAATAAAATGTCAAGAATGAGAGAGAAAAAAAATCTAATTTAAGTGGAAATAAGGAAAGGAAACAGTTTCTTCGTCTCAGCATCGACTTACTGATTTTGTTTCTTCTTCTTCTCGAGAATAAATAAAATATGCTTGCAATGAATGCTTTGCACAGTCTATTTTATTACCATTTATTGATTGAACGTTTTCTAACTGGGATGAGATATGGTGTCGAGCGCAAGACTTAGTTCATTGGTAGAGAGCAGCAGAAAAATGAAATTGAATAAACAACTTAGTTTGATTCATCTGTGCGTTAAATATGATCCGGTTTATTCCAGACGCTTGAATGCAAATGACAGCAAACGTTTCATGAAAAATAATTTAAACGATGAGTGGTTGATTTATGGGAAATGTTTCATTTTCTCGTCTTCTTTGCAAATTATCGCAAACTTGACAATCAGCAAAATGTATCTATTTTAATGTACCGTCAAATTTTCCGTTTTTTGTTTAATTCAACGCCAAAAAATGGTGTTTAATGAACTGACCAATGTCATATAACCAATTGCGACGAATATTTTCCAAAGACAGTCTGTATTACTTGGAAAGGTAGAGGCAGAGAGCAGAGATGACTTTAGCGCGACCAAGTACGCTACAGCGCACCCAAGTATTTGTGATGTTTTTTGTTTTGTTTTTTTCTTCGTTATATTTCACCATTTTGGTCAAAAAAACTTTGTATCAATATTTTGTATAACATAACAAAGAACAGTTTTTGAAAAACCACATTTATATTAGTAAAATATGAAGAAAAAATCCCCAAAAGTAGAAATTGCGTAATATTGCGAAATTGAGCCAATGTGCGTAATTACTAGGTGCATATGACCACACAATGCGAATACCGGGGGCAGAAAATGTAAGCTCTTCTTCGTTACACAAAATATTATTTAAAAAAAATCCTGGCCAAAAAGCTAAAGTAAAAACTCGGGTGCGCTGTAGCTATACTTGAGTGCGCTAAAGTCATCTCTGGCAGAGAGAGAGGAAGACAAAGAGAAGGAGTGTATGTGCATAGATATTTAGAGAGATGCTGAATCTAATAAAAGATAAGAAACCCGGAGGCGAACATTAAGTACACGATTTTTATTGCATCAGAAAATGGGTGCACTTTTTTTCTCACAACAATCAGTTTAAAAATATTGATTTTACGTTTTGCTTATCTCGCAACACTGTTTAATCTAGATTCGTTCCAATGAAAAGCGATAATATTACCCAGCTCTTGGAAAGCAAAAGAAAAACGTAGTGAAGGGTTGACTTTTTGCATTTTCAGACAAGAGGACAAGAATCTTGGCTAATGCTCTCGCCAATGGGAATTGGACGATGAAACGAACTTGGTGAGAAAAAAAAAACAAACGTTTTCCAATTTACATGTCTGAGCCCTATAAATTATGCCAACTTCTGGCCAAATATATGGATCACATACAAGTATTATGGCAAAATGTAATGTGTTCGGTTAGTTTTCTGAAATTTTCCCATAAAAAAATGAAATAAATTTTCTTGTTCACGGCACGATACTTCGAAAAAGGCAGGTAAATCGAATTCATTTTGTCGATTTGAAAATAAACGCGCAGTTGTGTGTTTTTTATGCTCTTCCGTTAGTATTTTATCGGTGGAAATTTGCGCATACGAAACGAAATACAACAAATAGAACGTGATGTTCATTGTCAAAAAAAGGAATCGTTCGACTGATGATATAGTGAAATGGTTGATGAAATCGCTGTTGCCGGAGAGATAAGTGCAAAAAATGCTTTTGATGCGATGCGGCGTGTGTATGTGTGTTTTTTTCTCTTTTGATTTCTCTTTCACCTGCACACCCACCAGTTGGGTCCTCACGCTGTAGAGAGCGTTTGCACGTGACAGTGTCAACTAGTGAATTATCTTGAAATGTGAATGGGTGGAAAAAAAGAACAGCATCAAAGTGGTGAAGTATACTACACAACCCAATGAGAAAACCATTTTATCGTTTCACATGTTTTTTTTTCTTCTGAATGCGCCACGTTACAAACGATTTTACTAAATCAAGTTTGCACTAAGGGGGTGAAGTCGAGCACAACACTTCTATGGATGGGTATGACACACATAGACACACCAGTCTCGAAATAGTATGCTTTTTGAAAACAATTTACAGGACACTTCACGAGTTGTGTAGCAATGGTTCTCTCTATCGCTCTCTCTCTCTCTCTCTCTCTCTCTCTCTCTCTCTCTCTCTCTTGCTCATCCCCTCGATTGTGTTCCGCTAGAATAATAAACACATCGAAAGTTCATGTGACAGCACACACTTGCCGATTCCATAAACACTCTTTTTTTTAGCAAAATGCGACTGTATTCAATTATTTCTTAATGAATGTGTTGTATTCGTAGGGGAGTGAGAGAGTGAAAGAGAGACACAAGGAGAAAATGAGAATGAAATTGGGAAATGTTCGTTTGGCTGATTGAAATGCAAACCATCATTTCACATTTGCTTATTAATTTGGTAGGTATCGATTTCAAAAGAACAAAAATTGCGAGTTTGAAGTTTTTGCGTAATCGATAGAGCAGCAGCAACAAGTACAGGCAACATCAGACCACTTTCGCTACAATTTCAGTCGATTGAACGTCACCTGTGCAAACATATTTACATTCGTGTGTGTGATATGTGATCGAACGTCGGAATCATATCAACGACAATATCATTTGGTTTCGAGTTCAAAGAAAACCAACTAACACAATTCGTATGCATGGGGGAGAACCGTTTTCCGTACATTTCCTCGACTTTCCAATTTTATGTACACGAAAAAGCATCGTTTGACAAAACAAGAAATGCATGGATAGATGTTGCTTTGTTCCTTGCGCTCATGTTTTTTTGGTACACATCAGACCGACCATGCAACATCGTCGTGTTGGAATCGAGAGATGGACTTATTGTGATGGGTAAAAACCCGTTGTTTACACCATTTCCGATGAAATCGAGTGAGGATGAGTGCTTCAAAGCTAAAAAAGCAATATTAGTGAATAAATGATGAGATCACAAATGGACAATACGTTGATGTGGCCAGTCAAATTCGTTGTATCGCAATAAAAGAGCTGCGCTGCGAAAATGCAAATTACGATTGAAAAAACATAAGCACTTAACACGGTTCGCTTGATGCAATGTGGCATCGCATGACAGACAGATGGAATGAAATGTTCAGCAGCGAATATTCCAAAGATTTCAAGTGATGCTAGGATTGGAATTGAGAGTATTTGCCATGGTTACTTAGTTGACATTCGTATGTTTTTTTTTCTCTGTTCGTACGTTGGTTAAATGCAAATTAGAACTACACACAATTTGCATTGGAAATCGGAACACATTTACACAGAGCAAACGAGTTGATGCGAGACACACAGAGAAAGAGAGAGATAGATAGAGCAAAAGAGACAGAGAATGCCACATTTCGAAGGAAAAGCGTAAAGTATCTACAAATCCTATCAATCCCCAGATGGATTTGAGCTATCGTCGCGTTCATTGTTATTCAAAAATGCCTTCATTCCGCTTGTCTTGGTTGTGCATGTTTTTATTTTATTTTTTCCTGCGGTTTTTGTTGCTGTTGCCCCTGTTTTCATCGCCTGAGAAATGGCCAAGCCGAAAATATGAAATGCATGGAATTATAGCTTTAACTCAAAACATACCCGAAATGGAAGAAGAAGAAAAAAAACTGAATGCATGAAATGGAGAGCTGGAATGTGTGACTGAATTAATGGACTGATGACCACTCTCGTGCAATGTAATTAGAGCTACATGGGTACGAAATTGCTTGACTGCAGGAAAAATCGACAACAACCACTGCGAAAAATATACACTTCACTTTCGCATGTCACACACATTTCGCTCTTATCTTTTTTTTCATATTTGCCGCACTCGTTCGCTTCTCTGATGAAACTTGCAGCGCGGAAATTATAGCACATAAAAAAAATTTAGCGTGAGTGTTTGTGTGTGTTCAACAAACAAACCGCAACGCAAATTTTCCGATGGAAAAAAATCATAAAAACCTCAAAACGAATCGTCTGAACTCACAATTACTGACAAATGGAACAGTAAGAAAAAATGCCACGAAGTAAAAACTGAAATTGGCGTTTTGAAACGCTCCAAACTTACATCTTTATTTTTATCAAAATATAAAATTGAGACTTTGTATTCAAAACAACAAAATCAATACATATTTCAAATGGAATCGCATATTGATTGTACGGGCGCACAATACTACGGGCAACAACATATGCGGCGCCAGAGTAGCACAGGGTAAAAAACGAAACTTTAAAATTCCATTTTAGCATCGCTTATCTCTAACTTAGTTCCAGCATTCTTATGGCTCGATTCCAATTTCCTCAAGAATTCCTCGAAAATGATGACACTTTTGTACATTGCAGTCTTCCGATATGTCTGTCGATGGAATAAAAAGAGATGGAGAGACATGGTGAGATATTTGTATTTGCAACGAATTTCTGCGTCTAAAAAAAGTGCAAAATCAAATCGGTTCTTCACTTGAAAACCGAACATACCAATGCGATGCGACTTTTTTCGGAGCCATTTTCTTCGTCTTTTTTATCAAATTGATCGACTTCGATGAGGAGCTGCCGAAGTTTTGGCACAGTTGTTGGATCAAATTTACTGACAGCAGATGGATTGAACGGTACACATACTTTGCCGGTCTTTGGATGCACACAAAACGGCGCTTTCAGTAAATGGTTGGCTGTTTTACTCACAGAAATATCCAAACGTGGACATAGAATCGACATTTGAATTTCTTCGATCAGAAATTTGAGTTTTTTCACATTTCGATTTGCAATCACGTATCGCTTTACTATGTCCCAAACGGTCTTTGAATCTCCAGCTTCAACGCTCATAATACTTTTTTCCAATTCTTTTCGCGTATTTTCATCTTGTATTAATTCGAGCAACTTCTTTCGACCCTCCGACGAACCGAATATGTTTTGATCGTTTAAACAAATTTCGTCGAAATATGCTTCGACAATTCGATGGGCACGCTTCATACTGTGATGCATTCGATCGCCGGGCAATGAAACACGACTGGTCGAATTTTGGGATGTAAACAAATTCAAGTATTCAGCAACAGCATTTCGATTTTTATTGTCCAGGTGACGGGCGATTTTGTCACAAACCCAACAATGGATACCACGACGTCCACTGAACACCCATAGAATGTGCTCGAAATTGAAGTCCTCTGCAGCAATGACGGGAATGTGTTCAAGAGAGAAAATAGAAAATGCGCAGTTAAAAACAATGAACTAAAGTTGAAGTGATTCGTGTAAATGATATTGCACATACCTCGCAGTGATTCGTCCAGTATACGACATGCGATGACCATGAATTTCCAGCATTTTTGACAAACATCAGCACCCGAACAGCATGTACGCACCTCATCATAATCGGTCATATCGATATCGAAAACGAGCTCGCGTTGTGTGGGCTGCACATTGCCCACGCGATGATCCTTCGGCCGGATGGTCATCACGGCGCCAATATCAATTTTGAATGGATTTTTCGCAAACAAATCATTCTCAAATTCGTTCAAATTTTCGTATGACAAATATCGAATGTACACTTCATCGGCCAATGTGAAGGAGAACTCACGATTTTGGAATATTGATGGCTCAGCTAATGAATAAACAATTCAAATTGAATCCATATGTGAATATTGAGTAACATTCAATTGTTTCAACAAGAAACGAAAAAAAAACAACAAACTAAACTTACTGTGACTGTACGTGAGCCAGCGGAAGAAACTGTTGCGTGGAAAAAGTCGTTTGTAGTAAATTTTCAGCATGTCTTGCAGATCCTGCTGACTATACTCCTCCGCTTTATTTTCAACCATTTTTTTTACGCGTTTCTATTTGAATCCCAGTCTAATTATTTGTTTCGAACTTTTTTCGTTTCAAACGAATCTTTTGTCAATGTTCTGTACCGCAGATTGAGAAGTTTACATTCGTTTGTAGCTTGACGTTTGGCTTTCGCGCCAATACCAACCAACAATGACAATACTTTGGTGTTGCCCACTGCGACCGGTTGTGACAAATTATCGCAAAGTAGTAGAGCTTATGTTGATTTCTGTTATTCATTTACATCAAATGAACATATTGAACAGAAACAAAACCGAACGAAAACATGGCAAATCGAATCTTTTATTATTATCATCATTTTTTTTTGCTTCTACATGGAACAATTTATTACATACTTATAATTTTATATTGAAATATGTTTTCGACCTGTGTCGAATACGAGTCAAATATATAATTTTAATGGTTTTCATTTAGCGCCTGCAAAAACTGTAATATTTTGGATCACATTTCGCTTAAGGAGGTTAAATTGAAATAGTATAAATCTCGAGTGTCCCCGTTCATAATCACTTGTGGTAAGATGCCCCGTGTGGATTTTGATTGGTTTCTTTTTAGTCATCATTAACCATAGTAACGAGTAATTCAGTAAAAAAAAATTAAAATCGAAAAGATTCACTTAAAAAAGCATTAACTTCAACTGGAAACAAACGAAAAAAAAAATGTTGTGATGTTGTCATCCTTGCAGTTTTCTAATTGCAACAACAAAGAAAAGCCACTAGCAAAAATTGGTTGTATGAGCCTACACACATGAGTGAACAAATGAATCAATTTGTTGATTTATTTGGTAATTTTTCGGTGAAAACTGAATCATTCGACAAAGATGTTGACAAACACATCATTTCCATCGAAATTCAAGCTTCGCCGAAAACGAATTCATGATCAAATGCCCAACTCTTATCTCCATCGAGATATCTCCCTTCTTCTCCTCCTCGTTCAATTGACTTGTTTGGGTTAGGAATCCAGGAAAAAAAATGGTTTTGTTATAAAATACTATCGCCTTATTGTTGCATATATTGTGGCACTTTATGGCTAGAAAATGGAAATAAACAACAACAGCATAGAAAAAAAAATGTCCGGCCAAGCTGAGTTAATCACTATTTTAGTTTCTGTTGGGATTTTCGCTGTTCCCTGAGCTGAGCTACTTTCAATTTTGACATTAATTGTGTGGAATTGTACAACCAGTTGCCCTGTGAATGAAAGAATCACCGAAATCAAACCAGATTTTCGTTAAAATAGCGCACAAAGAAGAAAAAGAAGATATTGAGCGGATAAAGAATACGTACAATCATAAGCATGCAATTTAGTAGGATAGGTATTGAGAATACGGTCGATATAAACAGTCCATTGCTGTCAAAATACTGTTGACGGGAAAATGTTCTCCAGTGCCGAGCGGCCAGTTCGTTGATTGTTTCCGAAAAGTACACTAATAACACTGAAAAGCGAGACAAAGAGAAATGCACCACCAACAAATTTATTATTATTCCAATTGTATGCAATTATTGGATTGATTTGCAATGAGTTGAGCTTACATAAAACTAAAAATAAAATCACTTGAAATAGTGAATGATTTCGTGTGCAAATGGCTGCTGTTGTGGTTCCAACGTGAACAAGCATCAAGGCAATCAACCAAGGATCATACCAATCAATCTATGAGGCAAAAAAAAAAAATATTTCGAGAACAAAATCAAACATTTATCGATTTCAATTAGTTACGTATGGTAGAAAAATTGCAATTGAAAATAGACAAATCGAACGAAACACCCACAAATTATGTTTCGTTCAATTTTTTTAATTAAGTTTGTATCGATTGCAAAACAGCCGTTGCCTCCAATGCATTGGCAGAGTGTGACCGATTGTGCGACAGTCAAAAAACACTTACACTTTTCAAATAACCCCAATAGTCAACGATTTCATCACCATTTACAAATTGTTCTCGATCCATATTCATATGTTTCGTTATACTGAGAACATGCCAATACGGTTCAATAATATATTGGAATTAATTGACGTCAACACACTTAATTTGCTTTTACCCGTTTCTTTTAGAATAAATATCACTTTATCTTTTCTTCTTTTTTTTATCTATTTATCCCCGAAGGTTTAAATCTTCTCCTAATTTCGTTTCGGTAAATAAAAATAAAACGGTTCAATCACAACCAACAGCGGTAAGATGAATTATGAAGACGGAAAAAAAAGTAACACCAACCAAATATCTAATATTACGTTGAATATGTTATGACGACTTCGGTCGCCAAATTTCTAACTTTCTGTCTATCTGAGTTGTGTTTACAAAACACCAGTAACATTTATGCTACGATATGACTTTTGTTATCATGTCAAATTTAAATGCCGTCTGCTTTGTTCCAATCGACTACAGAGAATTTCCGTAGAAAAAAAAAACGAGACGAAGAAAAAGAAAATAAACGAAAACAACAACAACACCACCCGACTCCTTTGTTTACTAATCAAAGTCTAGTAAAGGTTGCAATCGTTCCGGTCAAGAGATTCGGATACAAACAAATACTACGTTTGATTTGGTTTCTGTGTCTTCTTTTGTTTTGTTTTATTTTTGTATTATTATTTTTTTCCTTCGTTGGTTGGTTGGTTGTGAATTGACACGAGCAAATGTTTTTGCGTGTTGAATGTGAACGAGGCATTTGGCAAACTGTCAGAGTGAACAATGTCATTTTTGTGTTGGTGAATTGGAATAATAATCATAATCAGGGACACACAGCTAAAAAAAAACACACGCCAAAAAGGTATTTATTGCTTATCAGTATAGAAAAGAAAAGTAGTTCAATAAATCTGCTTGATAAAGTAACGAAAAGAATTCGAGGGGCCAGTGATTGAAAAATGTCGGACATCAAAATTAAGGTATGGATTTTGGATTTGATTCCGCGCTTTAGACGGGATTTTTTTGAGGTGTGTGTATGTGTGTGTGAGAGAGTGTATTTTTTTACAATTGTAATTTTCAGGTGGGCATTATTGGTGGCTCTGGTTTGGATGATCCCGAAATCCTAGACGAACGACGGGAAATTTACCGCGAAACGCCATATGGTAATAAATTCAATGACAAAATCACGTTCGCTCTCATCATGACTCTTTTTTTTTAATTTCGGGGTGGTTTTCTTCTCTCTCCTCTCTCTCTCTCTCTCTCTCTCTCTCTCTCTCTCTCTCTTTGTCGGAAAATTGGCATCATTTTCAGGTGCACCGTCTGATGTTTTGGTCGAAGGTAAAATCAATGGTGTCGAATGCGTTCTGTTGGCACGACATGGCCGTAAACACTCAATTATGCCATCAAATATAAATTATCGCGCAAATATATGGGCACTGAAGAACGTTGGCTGCACTCACATAATCGTCTCAACGGCGACTGGATCGCTGCAAGAGAACATCAAGCCCGGTGATATTGTCATCCTCGATAATTTCATTGATCGCACAACGAAACGTAACCAAACATTTTATGATGGCAAAGAATTGTCACCGTTTGGCGTGTGTCACTTGCCAATGGAGCCAGCATTTTGCGAGAAAACACGTGATGTTATCATTCAAACAGCATGCGATTTGGGTAAGTGTCCAAGATAAGACTATTTGGTATCAGTATAAAGAAAATAGATTATTCCATTTGCGGATATTGAACAAAAAAAAAAATGCAGAAGCCAGGCATAAGTAATTTAATTTTCATTTAATTTTTGCTAGGCATACCGGTGCATGACCGTGGTACGGTTGTAACAATCGAGGGACCACGATTCTCCAGCAAAGCCGAAAGTTTGATGTTCAAGCAATGGGGTGCGGATGTTGTGAATATGACCAGTGTACCCGAAGTAGTGTTAGCCAAAGAAGCCGGTTTGTGCTACGGTGCCATTGCCATGGCTACCGACTACGATTGCTGGAGATCGCATGGCAATAAAGTCTGTGTGGCCGATGTACTTGCTATGTTCAAAACAAATGTGAGCAAAGTGACACAATTGCTGCTTCAAACCGTTGTAAATATCGCCAAGGAGGACTGGACTGAAACCATTAACGAACTGAACAAAACAGTTGTAGAAAGTGTTATGTTGCCTCACAACTGAAAAACCTTAAAAACCTCATTGTCCTAATACACAAACAATACCAAGAACAAACTACTTTAAACGTAACAAAAAAAAAACCTTTTTACACACCAGACCATGTCCTCCCATACTCTAAAAAAAACAATGAAAAAGCAACAACATTTTGCCGCTATAAGCATTTGATGATCTTACAAATGATTATCACATTCCTAATTTATTATAATTTATCCTTATGGAACATGCCAAAACTGAAATTGTATGAATTTTATCGCAGTAAAATATGAAAAAACTAAACACCATTGGTCATTTTTCTGCCTGTTTCGTAAAGAGAGGAGTTTGCCGTTTCGAACGGTACAATCGTAATACCGTTTGGTCCTGTGATTTATTCGTTGCATTAACCGTGTGAATGAGGCTTAATGCTAAAGTCTGTTTTTACAGTCTGTGAACACATACAGCTGAGAGCGCATAAAAAGAGCGACGAGTAACAGTGTATGGATTCGGTGTTCGGTGCTTTCAATGTGTTGCACAAACATGCGGTGCAAAAATGATGAGTGACAGAGAAAACCGTCTATTCAGCGACGTGTAATGTCGTTTTTTGATATGAGCGTGTGTGTATGAACGCTCTCGTGTGCCAATGTATTTGTACACGTTTTCTTCGAACACACACTCACACACACACACACACACACATACACACATCATACTCAGCCATTGACACAATAGTACGGAAGCGTAAATACGTGTTGTGCATGTATTTCTATGTTTTCAATGCAAAGTGCGACGAATATTTTGAAAGCAAGCAAGAAAAATGTTCAAGCAAAGCGCCTGTATGTCAATCACAACAACACACACCGTCAAAAAAGAAAAAGAAAAATCGACAACAACAGCAGCATCAAAATAAGTAATAAATAATACTATAAAGAGCCTACACGGAAGAATCAAATGAAGCGATCACACACAAAATATATAAACACGAGATAGAATAAGACGGAATTAAATAATAGAAAAAAAAAGAAGTAAAATAGAAGTACGAACAGAAACGAAACGAAACGAAATAAAAAAGAAAAATTAACAAAACAAATAAGTGTAAAGATTTTGCGTGTAAATTTTGTGTTCACACAACAACAAGCTACAAGTTTATTATTACATTTTCTGCGATTTAGTTTTTCGTTGGTTTTATATTTTTCGTTAATTGGACACGCAAAAGAGGTGAGCGAGAGAGAGAGAGAGAGAGAGAGAGAGAGAGAAGTGAAAGAAGACACAATAATAATAACAATAACAAAAACGCGTTTGTATTTCACTCGAATCGCAAGAAGGAAGAAGAAAAAAAAACCAAAACAAAAATAATCAGAATCGTGGCGATTTTGGAAGACTAGTGAGAAAACCAATCGCAATCGAATGTGAAACTATTGTTGACTGAATCGATCGAAAAATATCGAAAATTGTGTTTTTATTCAATTTTTCCTGTTGTTCTTCTTTTCACTCGTTGGCATCAATAACAAAAGAAAATAATATTAAGTTGGAAAGAAAAAGAAACGAAAATTCGAAAACGAGAAAAGTGAATTGTGTTATTTTTGGGGCCGCACCACAAAAAAAAGACCTGGTGCTTGAAATTGGGAAATTATTTGCAACAAATGTGGTGTGACAACAAACATGAGTTCCGATATTACTGTAGCTCATATCCATGGATTGCTTGAAAATTTCTCGAAAAACGTCTATCGAGCCAAAGACTCGGATCAAGGAACATTGGTGAGTTGTATTGAGCAAACGGAGACGGGTGCTTTTGAACAATTTTTTTTCAATAGATTTTTTCATTCCTTCATTTGAGAAACGGAAAGTAAACGTTGGATTGCCTTATTATGTGTGTTGTCATGATCGATAACTATTTGAAATAGTCAAGAACGCCTAGAAATGCAATTGCAGTGTACAGAATGCATATCGAATGCCAATCATTGTTGTTTCAAACAGACACTCATGCCTCTCATTACGATCACAACAACGAACCGAACAACAAAAACAATATCGTATATAATAAGCAAATCAGTTTTATGTGCATGAGATATTTCGATGAAGCCAGGGTTTTTTGCGTACCACATTCGATGACTTCAATCAAATGCTACGACACCGTTTTCATTTATATCTCTCTTTTTCTTTATGCTTAGAATTTCATACACACATACGTTTATTACGTTTTTTTCTTCTGCGTCTTCGGTGTGCTACTCATTTTGCTCACGGCAAAGAACAAGAGAAGAATCTAAAGAGAGAAAAAATAAATGTAACAACATGAATGTTTGAATCAAACACCAAATTTTATTGAATGTGAAATCGGACGATGTTTGTGTCAACGGTGTTGTGTTGAACATTCTTCAAGTGATAGAGAAATGGTATACTCTACGTAAGCCACACAATAGAATTCCAAAAATGCCACCTGCTCTAGGCACAAAGTGAGGTTATGTCATTCAACCATGCTAAAGAGCAACATTACATTTATTTTTATATTTGTAAACAATATGGTTTCGCATGACCAACAAACAGCCAATCAGTTTTGGAACAAAACTAAACTATTGTTCAATTCATGAATTCAACGGAAAATCACATTTTTAACAAGAAAAATAATTTCCTTTCGCTACAAATGGGAATAACAAATATTCTCTCTAATTCTCGTGACACATTTCAAAACATGAAACTCTTTGGAAATTAGAGCACTATCGAATGACTGGTTTTGAGTCATTTCGGCCCACACATGATGGGTTTTTTTTTGTAGCTTTTAAGTTATGATTTTACTCGTTTTTCTTTGGAATTATCCATGAAATCTCGTGTCATCATTATTCCACTGAAAATTTCCGACTTTATTTCTATGGTCTTGGTTTTTTCTTTCAATTCTAAATGATGATATGAGTAGCACTCATACTCTCAATTATAGCGTGCATGGTCTGATTCATTGCACAAAAACTGCAATTGATAATGTGCTTTTTTTCTTTATTTATTTGTTTTCGAAACGAATAATTTCGAATGTGTTTTTTTTCTGTTCATGATCAACTGATCCCTTATCGCGATCAAACATTACAAAAATATTCATTATTCATTTAATTCCAACTGCGTATCAATTGTGATGATCGTTGGAATTAAATTCCGAATGCTTCCGATCAGCATAATTTTATTGCTGCATTTGCGAAATACCAATTGCATATTTTGAGCATTTTAGTTATTTTCATTTTCAAGTTTACAATCGGAAATTGCGACAGAGTCGATTGTCGATAACATGAATTATTTCCAAACAGCTGACATAGTCAATTCGGTTGGCGAACAAAGAGCCAAATTGTAATTTCTTTGTCATTTCCATAAACTTGTGACTTAAATTCCCACATGATTTGGTTTTTCTCAGTATACCAGCCCTGAGTCAGAACTTTTGACTCATACATACGTATATCTCGAAAGAAAGGAATGTTTTGATTTCAAACGCTGAAAATATGTTGAGAATTTTATTTTTTAAATGATAAAAAAAATGTTATGAAAGATAATTTTTCCCATAAATGGCTCTGTAGTATTTCATCGAAACATAACTCTTTTTTTTTACAGAACAATGATGTGATGGAAAAATGCTTGAGTTTGTTCCAGTTGGACTATAATACGGTTGAAATATCGAATCGTGCGGGTGAATTGTCTTCCCATTATCCGAGCCTGATTGTGATACCTGAAAATGAGAAACAAAAACCGAATGGCCTTAGTTCAACAATACAATCATGTTCGACCACCACCAGCAATGGCTCATTAACGCCACCACTGTCATCAGCCGCATCATCAGTGTTTGGCATAAGCAATATCAGTGTTGCATCGTCAAATGCATCGTCACAGCGTACGCAACAGCAAACCATTTATGAAAATTCATATGAACCGAATAAACTCCGTGACCTGATCAATAAAGCGCGTTTTGCACGCAGCCGAACACGTTTCCCCGTGCCGGTCATTTTGTACAAGGGTAAATTTGTATGTCGTTCATCGACACTCAGCTGTGGACCCGAACTCTACACACGAAGCAGTTTCAACTATTTGTTCAATACTGGGCCTGGTGCCGCCAAACAATCCGGTTCAGACGATGTCGATTTATGCGGTGAAGGTGTGTGTGTGTGTGTGTGAATGATGATTTTCGATTTTTTTCCTATTTCTAAATTCACATTCATATCATTTGTTTTTCCAGATAGCGACGATGCCATTGAGGTGAATGAAAGTTTTACGGACGAACAAGAAGATGGCAATAAATCGAATTCCGATTGGCCTCTATTCGATCATGTGCGAAGTCAAGATATTCGTCTGTTGAAAACATTAAACGTTGGCACTATCGTTGATTTCATGGTTGAAAAGAAAAAAGTGAAATTTGGTTTGAAGTAAGTGTGGGCATTTTAGTTTAACATTCAACCAATTTCAATCAATTCTACTGTTATTTTTCCCATTTAATGAGCTCACTAATGCAAAATTTTCACTCGTTCAATTGTTTTTTTTTTCTTTCAGAGTAACATCGTCCGAAAAGGTGGATAAAGAGAATCGATACTCCGAATTCACATTGATATCGCTGCCTTATCCGGGATGTGAATTTTTCCGCGAATTCAGAGACAATAACTACTCGCATGAGTCGTTGGTGTTTGACTGGAGTCAAACACATGTAAATGCAGACATTGGAATTCCAACCGATTCCATAACAACGCAATTGCTGCACATTAACTGGGATCACTACAAAGTGTGGGATCTGGTGACAATAACACAAAATTATCTAAAACTTTGTTTAAAGTATTTACAAGATAATAGTTCGGGTCTTCTGATTCACTGCATCAGTGGATGGGATCGAACGCCGTTGTTTGTTTCGTTATTACGTTTATCACTTTGGGTAATCATTTGAAAAATGCCGTTGCCATTGGAATTCAGTACTCTCCGTTGGTTTTATTCATAACTTTCATTAAATTAATTATATTTTTCTTTGGTAATTCATCCCTCCAGGCTGACGGTGTGATACATCAATCGTTGAACGCAACGCAAATATTATTTTTGACACTCGCCTACGACTGGTTCTTATTCGGCCATGATTTGCCCGATCGTTTGACCAAAGGCGAAGACATTTTCGTATTTTGTTTTTATGCGTTAAAATATATTCAGGAGGAAGATTTTAGTGTTATAAGCCACAGGTAAGTGTTGAGCTCATTGGTTTTTTTTTGTGTCCGAATTGTTAGAAGAAAGATCAACCAATTGATATGCATATATGTAATTCAGTAGCGTTTCACATTTCAGACATAGAAGTAAGCATAGTAGCGGAAGTAGCAGCATTGCTGTCATTCCTCAGGACAATGAATCAAATATGGAAAATCTACAGTTCGATATAGATAGTCGTGGCTCAAGCATATCACTTAGTTCCGGTGGCAGTCAACAAGATATCTACCAACAAAAACTGTCCAGCAATGACATGCACGAAAACACAAACGGGTAAGATGACAGCGCACCGATTTCATTCATGCGATGCAACAGCATTTGCCTTGTTCTCAACATTGTGATCAGACCTTAATACATAGACATACACATGCAGACAGACTTGGATGAAATTTGTTCACATTAACAATAGAGTGCGACAATTAGTGTGTAGGAAACAATAAGACAATGAATACAAATTGAATGGACACAAGTCCCTAATTTCTATCATTTTTCCAATATCGATCTCAATTCAATCATTTTTCTTTCAAAAAACTTCATTAAATTCCGCTCAAATTTCGTATGTCATTCCAGAAATATAGCAAATTTATCGATCAACCAAGATAGCAACAGTAGTATAGAAATCTTACCAGAGCCACCAGTAGCGAATAGTAATTCGCCGATTTCAAAGCGGTTAGTATCAAAACATAGTTTATTCATGTGTGTTGATGAATTTGAAGCAAAATTGTTTCGATTTTTAAATGGCCTTTTCATTTCTCTCTCTCTCTCTCTCCCTCTTCAGAAGGACAAGTCCTGTAACCGTGCCGTATTCGTCGATGCGTCAACGAAATGAATCGACATCATCCGTTGGTAGCTGGCAGATGGTGAATCAATCGGGTAGCCTGCGTAGTACTGACTCCAATAATTTATTGCTAAATCTGCGATCACAAAATTCCAATTCACAAGAATCGAACACAACACTGGTCGATGATGACATTTTTACGTACAATCAGAATGCGGTATTTATGTAAGTGGCGTTTGTTTGTTGGTGTTTTAAATCGAAATTTATTGACCGTGACACATTTGAAGTGATACTGAATTATTCTCTTATCATTGCAGTCGTCGACGTGATCGGTTGCAGTCCGTTCGAAGCACGTTCTATTCTGCTTATTGCAAGGCCATCGGTTTTAAATACAAAAACGGTGCTGAGCTATCGTCACTGGGAAGTATGCTGGGAAATATTGCCGAACGTGTTGGATTCTCTCAACGAACTCAAATGTAAACAACAATAACTCTTCATTTCTTCTGTATGGAATTTGAACTGTGACGACTTTCCTTCTTTTTTCTGGCGATAAATTTGACAAATTTCAACGAAATGCATTCGAACATCATTTCGTGAACAATAAAATGATGTGTTCATACGATTTCATTGCTTTTCCCGATATTTTTTTTCTTCTTCTGTTTTCTTTTTTCATTTTTTTTTTTGACAAATTTCATAATGTGTATATTTTGTTTCTCACGAGAAGCGTATCAATTTGATGTTCCCAAATTCTTTATATAAATTATTTAAATAAATGTTTATTTTTCAACTTCTTTTTCGTTAAGTGGTGACAAGGAAGAAGCAGAATGATATAAAAAAAACTGCTTTCAAGTGTAGCGACATGTTGACATTATTTGTTTTGATTTCTCCCTTATTTCCGATATGAGATAGACAATTGTGAACCATTGAGTAGAGCTCTTTGTTTTTCTACTACAAACATATGTGAGCAAACATGGGAGCACACCGCTTATATTCGAACACATGGTTGGACGTTTCGATTGCACGTGCCGTTTGTCACACACACCCATACACATTATATACACCACACACTTCATAATTTGTATATAAGAAATGAAATCGCAATTTATTTTAGTTGTAATTTAGCGAAAATTTTTGTATAATATTTTATTATTGGAAATTGTTTTGTTAAGTTCGACAAATGAAATATTAAAGAAAAAGGAACACATTTATTGAGATGAAAATTAATGCAAATTGGTATTTGTTTCTTTTTATTCTTCGTCTTGTAATATATCTCATCTTGAAAATCATCAAGATTGGATCAAAAATCAATCGTTCGATGTTGCGTCAATAACTCAGCATTTTCAGGTCACGTAAACAGCTTCGTCATCGACGTCGTCGTCAAAGATCATTCGCTTTCGCTAGGTAAACTCATCCATACTTATATGATATACTTTGTATGTTCAGAATGTCAATGACAACAACGTCGAATTATAACGTTGATGCGACTGAGAGAGAGAGAGAGAGATGTCGCTCGGTTAATGAGGTGCTGGTTTATCAGGAGTGCCTTGTGAAATAGTTGTTTTTCCTATTGTCTTGTCTCGGGTGTCACTAGACATGCTCGATTTGAAATACATAGAGACACATTCTGTCCATACTTAATTTATAACCAAATGTTGAATGTTAAATTCCATAACACGAGCACATCTCGAGCAAATGACTCGAAAATTTGGGTCAGTATGTGTATTCATTCATGGAATTTTGTGATAAGAACCGTTTCAAACTATCATAAACAGGTATCTTGCTAAAAATGATATCGGTTTTTACATCTCGTTCAAACGTTACCATTTTTCCGTGTATTGAAGTCCATGCATGGTCTAAATGCATGCTGTCCGATGAAAATCCCCATGATTTCGATTAAAAAATTATTTTGATTGAAAATGATTTTGGTTTTTAATCAAAATGCGGATATCAACTCATGACCTAAAATATTCAAAGGAGAAAAAAAACTGATGGACACGATCAAAGAGAGAATCGAAATCTTCGTTCTAGAGAATCGAAATCGCTGTTGTTCGCAAAAACCATAAAGAAAAATGCCGGAATTTTTATTTGAATTGTGTTTATTTGTGGGTTGTTTTAAGGTATAAGGATACATAGGTTTTCTTTGTTTTTTTTTTTTACTTCTTTAATCGAATATGACTTGACTGTCACTCAAGCATTTCGTTTAACAATATAGTTTGCTGTCGTCTAATCGCTAATTGTGTTTGTTTTTCTCTTTAAATTGTTACAACTTTGATAATATGGATAAAATGTTAGAGACATCGCAAAGCTGAATATTAAACCTATGCCTCATTCTCGGTATAAAATAATACTCGATAAAAGAGGTATCAATTTTTGTTGTTGTTTTGCTTCGTTAAAAAATATAATAATAATGAATCGAAAAAAAAGACAAAATAAAAAATAAAATGGAGAAAAAAGGAAAAGAAAACACATCGATTGGCAAAAATAGACAAAGATGGTTGCTTGTTTTGTGTTCGATCCGAATTAAAAAAAAAACCCAGAGAGTTTGATTAATAAGCTAAAGGAAAAAAAAATAAAAAAATTTCTATCACAAAATTTTTTGAAATGAAAAGCTCGTATGCGTTTCAAATTTTCTCGCCATGCTATGCACCCATTTCTTTTCCTCTTTAGAAAAAAAAAACCGGATTCATTTCCTCTTCCGAAGGATGCCGTCCATTTCACAGAATACTATATGATCTATATGATGCGGAAAGCAACACAACTGAATTGAATGATTATTTTTCTTCTTGTTGTTGTTGTTCTATTCACCAATCGATATATTTTTCAATCGAGCGTCGAATGTTGTCCAGCTTATTCAAAACACAAATATGTTTGAAGAAAAAAAATAATAGAAAGAGTGTTTTGAAATTGAACAAAAATACGCTGGGTCCGATTTTACACTCTGGTATTTATATAATATATGTAATAAACAATTTTTTTTTCTATTCTCTCATTTTTTATATACATGTTTTTTTTTTATTATTTTTTTTGCCACGTTTTATAAATTTTTTTGTTGCCACGTTTTCTTGAACATTTTTCTTAAATTTTTTTTGGTATTTTTTTTCCAAAATTTGTCATTTTGGTCATTTTCAAGGGCATTACTCTACTAATGATGTTAGTTATTCAATAAAGTTGTATCTTCATGATGTCAATTTTTGTTTTCATATCATAAATCGCAAATTGTCTAGATTCAATAATTTTGTTGTTGTTTATCTCTTTAAATGTGCTGTAATTTGTGGATAAAATGTGATTGAAGAGTGTGTATGTGTATGAAATTGTGTGTGTGTGTAAAGTTTACAAGTTCAATTAAATATGTTGATAAATTGTTTGTTTTTTTTTTTCTTTTTCTTTCTGCGTAAATTTCGGTGTTGCAGAAGATGTTAAAGGCAGCCGAAAACACGCTAGCTCCGACGTTTTCTGGTGATGATGTTGTTATTTGTTGTTGCTGTTGTTGTTGCTTTGGTAATGTTGATATCTCGATGATGGCTGTTGATTTAATCGTCTTCGATTTTATAGATGAGGAAAAGATTGTTCTCGGATCCGCTTTGTGGTGGTGCCAATTGAGATTTTGGCGACAATGGTTGAAAGCCAAGAAACAAGAATGTTCGTACCAAATTCGGACGATCGGCGCGATCTTTGCGCATGCACAACACAACGGCGTCAACATCTAATTTCTCTTCGGCAAATTCCAGCAATGTGATGAATGATTGCTTGGATGCTTCGGGCAAGAGAACCGTTGGTAATGCAACATATAAAATATTATTTTCGGGATTTAAAACGGTTTCCCAAACGCTGTATGTTGCTTCGGTGACATGCAACTTTAATGTTATGCGAATTGGTTTTTTTTGATGTAAAATACGTTTCACAACTTCGTCGCAGTCATCTTCGGACATTGATACAGCAGCATGACCGTCATTCTTTGCAGCCGATGGTGCAGCAATTTCGTCGTAAGTTTCAGAAAAATCAATATCGGAGAATTGTGATGAACTTGTTGAATCTAGTGATGTTTTGCGATTGATTTCTGTGTCGAAAGTGGGGAGAAAAAAAAAGAAATGATGAGCAAACGAATCGATTGAGATTGAAAGGAACAATGTATGAACCATTAATAGGAAAATAAAATGATGAACAAGATTTGCTTACCGTTTAGTAGAGATGCCCTATCGTGATCAGTTCTGTGGTGGTTGGTGACATCACCCCCACCACAGAGGCCCTACAGAGAGAGAGATGGAGTAGGATTCGTTCGTCATGGTCGAAGAAGTGGAAGTATTGCGTTGCTTACGTTCAATACTCCTTTTACTACTACTACTACTACTTAACGGGTCACTGAAAATCGAGAAAAGAGGAAAAAAATAGGTAAGAAATTCAATATTTTCAATATTAAAATATCAAATCAATATCATTGAAAAATCATTTTTATCGATTGCCCGAAATCGAAATTGTCAAAACAATTGTCGACAACACAGACTGTATCTGATGTGATAATGTTGAACATTTTTTGGGATAATCATGCAATGTCAACAAGTCAATATTGTTGACACAAAATTCCGAATTCCTTCTGAGCCACATAAAAAATCAAACATCCATGAGCATGACGTATTCAATTGTTTAAATCATTCGGTAAACATCTTTTGAGCGAAAAAAAAAATACACACTTTAAGTAAACACTCGAGTGTGAGACGGCCTCATGCGCATTATTATTTGCACAGCAAATAGGAAACGTAATTGATGGAAAAATCCCACCAATGAACCCATCCAAACAACAACAAATCAAAGATAACGCAATTTATTAACGCTATCAATCGATAAAGATATATTCTCCTATAGGAGACATATTTGTTTCTTTGATTCTTTCAAAGGCATTGTTCTTGAATTGCATCTAACTGGACAAAGTATTGCATTTGATTCAAGTAATGAAAGCAAAAGGAAGTTGTCGACTGGTTGAGCAGAAAAATGAAGAGTAAGACAATAAAATATCTCGCTTGATAAGTTGAATTTATGGCACCTCAATTGATTGGCTTTTATTCGGTGCGCCTTTATCACACCTGTGGGGAGTCATATTGTTTAAACGATTCAATGACAATCTGTGCCGCACATACATTCCACATGTTGCCGTAAAGTAACAGTCATGACAAGATAAAATTGAAAATGAAATAAAAAACAACAATCAAAGCAACGTGTGATTAACATTTACAACGTGGCCACTTATCATGCCATTTATTGCACGCAGTTTAATAATCAATTCGAATGAATGCTTCAATTGCTTCCACGTTCAACGAATTAAAAAGCCTACAACAACTGCAAGTTATTCACAATTCCGATGAATGCACGAATGGCGAGATAAAAAATTTCACAAAAATGCTCGAAAATATCGATTTTTGAATGGGATTGAAGAAAAAAAAATCAAAATTTCGAATGGAATCGTAAATGCGATTATTTCGCCTGCATCAAAAGCGATAAAATGAATGGAATTACGTATCAAAAATTTTAGCTATGGCAACCGTTTGACTCTGTGATGACGACATAGCGAACCAATCGTTTCAAATGCCATATTTTTTTAGTACAAATTTTACAGCAGAACGCTTATTTCATGGGGACGTGCAAAATCGAACATGCAAATTATTTTGTTCAAATTTTTACATCAATCTTTTGCATAATCTAAAGAGATAATAAATTTGCTATCTGTCGGTGTGGTTGCGGCATTCTGAAGCAGTTATCATAAGTTTTTGATTCTAATCAGATGAGATTGGTTGGGAAATACAATGCAAAATCGTCTGATACGTGATGAACACACACGAATGTAATAAAGAAGAAAAAGTCAAACAAATTTTGCTGATTGCCTGATCACATGCTCGCCGCCCGATTGGCGTAAAAGAAGTTTACACGAGCAAGCGATGACAAAGGCAAAATTGATTAAAACGCTCGAACTAAACTGGATGTAAGCAATTTTTGAATGAGTAGACAACTGTATGGTTGATGTACGCTATATTGTGTTTAATTGAAAATTACACGGCCTTTTCGTCCCGTTCCACATGCACACTCAATTTTCATTGTTTTGTCCCACAATGTTGACTTGAGAATTGCTTTGCAGAAAATTAAAAAAAAATCAATATTTGCTAATAAGAGGGCTTTGTTGATCGATCGAATTGTCCGTAGTGGGTCATTAGGTTCAATTGGAAGCCAATCAATGCTAATTTCAAAAAGAATTCTCTGTTCAAATGCCCGATTCCCCAATAGTGCAAAGGGAATCAGTGCCATTATCTATTTCAAGTTAAAAGTGGTTTATTCTTCCAAATTGTCCCATCCATATTTGAGCAACTCAAACTGAGCTACTGTGTAATTTATTATCATCGTTTTAGATACTGACAATAAGACGGATTGTGTTTATGAGATTAAACAGCAAGAAAAACACCAAACAACTGCTTGTGATAAGAGCCAAGCCGTGCTATCTAATCGTGCGTGTGTCAGCAGCGATTGCAATTCAATTCGAAATCAGTCTGTTCGCATATTTCAGAAGCAAAAACAAAATTTAATCATCTGATACGTGCTGTGTTGAGTCATTAAAAAGAACCGAATGTTTAACCGTCTTTTTTTTCTCGACGCATTTCGATCGACGAAAGAAATATTCCGTTTCGATATAAAGTCGATAAACAAATGCAAATCAAATAAACAATGCATTTAACAAGCGATTTGCATTATTAAGGATTTTTGAGCTGAATTCTCGATTTAAGTGAGAGAGAGAAAGAGAGAGAGAGAGAGAGAGAGAGAGAGAGAGAGAGAGAGAGAGAGAAACGTGAATCGAAACGAAGCAAGTGTTTCATATTATAAAACACTGTAAAACACCGTTTAAATGTCGTTAAGCATGTATGAACGCCGTTTCATGCACACATCAAGTACATTTGACCTTGGCCGTTGGAGTACCAATATACACGGAAAAATCCATATAGCGACAGGCGAGAGCAGCGTCAAACAATTGACGAGTATTGCGATGGTGTGCACGAGCGCTAGAGAGTGGAAAATGACACAGAGTTGTATATCAAAGAACACAAGTCAAATTGCACTTGCGTCAGTCAGAATATTTCAGCAGTTTATTTATGAACGTTTTGTTTTGTCGAGAAAAAATGACGTAGATATTCGTTCCTTCTAATTCCTTCTTTTTCATATGTATCGTTTTTCAAACAACGTTTTGTTTATGTTCGGCGCAAAAGTCTATTGTCAAAATAACGGACCAAAGTTCGGATTGTTGTTGTTTTCTCTCTCTCTCTCTCTCTTTTTTTCTCGTTCGCTTCCACCAACACTGGCTCAAAACATTTTTGCTTGAATGTTTATAAATGTTTCTGTTTCTCGCTGAGCAAGCAAACAAATTCGAAACGAAATATGAATAGCGCGACGAAAAGTAGAAGAAGCAAGAAAACGAAAAAAAAAATCAAATCAAAAATAGATAATCAAAAGGCATTGTTTTGTCCGTCTCTTTCATGTGCACATATGAGCATTTCTAAAAAATTCCAGACGACAAAAAAAACATACACAAACGTATGCAAAAAAGGAGGCCTAGTAACATACCAAATTTATCTAAGTTGGTTACTAATTAAAAACCGATTGCAATGGCAAAGAAAAAAAAAACGAGAAATATCGAATGAAAACGAAATCAATTCGAAAAAGACTTGGTCACGTCATATAGTATTTGATGCGTATTAAATACGCATGTATCGGACCTCTCGACTGTTTTACACATTGCTGATGATATAGCCATATGGATATCTATATTTATATACACACAACGAGCGCACACAGTACAGTACAGTACAGTACGGTGCGGTGCGGTAAAGGAAAATAATATGAAGAGAAAAAAAAATCAAGATGGCCGCCATGTGAAAAACTTGCTGTATGAATAATATTTTTGTTATCATAAGGAAGTGTGCTTTCTACATTCATTATATATATAAAATTATTATATGTTGAGTTCATGGGCTCTCTCTTGCACACACAAAATAATTTTTCAATTTAATACGCAACAATAATTTAGACACTTATTTTCGGGCTACTTACAGATTACTGTTAATTATTGATGGCATGGTATTTCTCAATGGTTGCAACTTTAATTGAACTTTCAAAAACAAAAAAGTTTTCGTACGCTTTGTATCTTTTTTGATAGCCTGGGTATAGCTTTGTAGTCGCTGTGACTAAATTCACTGTGTGTTATCCGGTGGACAGTTAGTGATTAACTAAAATGTTACTCTGAATGCTATGCTCCTATTATACAATGGTGCGCAATCGAATGCGACAAAAGAATGTGTGTATGAGTAAGACATACATACGGAACACATTCACAAATACACACACACACACACACAAATGACAGTGTGTGATGATGAAAAAACTGAGCAAAATCCATAGCCCATTTTCATTTACAATACGCTCTCTTTTTACAATACATGAACAAATATAACAGATTCAATCAAACAATGTCGTGAAAATGACCGATTTTTATTTGTGTGGCATATAGATGGCAACCGAGAAGTATTGCCTGATGCGTAGATTGGTCAGCGTTCTCTCTTTCGCAGCAACTTCATATTGTTGTAATAAATATTCCTTTGTTTTGACATAACTCATGTCAAATTTTGTTCAAAACAACTAAATATTGAATAATAAAGTCCAATCTCATTTCAAATCGTAATATTTCAACTGGATGAACAAAAACAGGTAAAGCTTATAAAAGTAAGTCAAGTGCTATATTCTAAAATATTTTCCTTATAGTTTTGCAGATTAAAATGAGTGGCACCAAAGATGAAGATGCATCCCGAGCTGTCCCCGACAGTTTTGAAAAAGTGTATAATGAATTTATAAGAGTTTGCCCTGAAAATCCACACAAAATTGGGAGTAAAGATTATTTTTTATTCGAAACGCAACAAATACGTAATTTAGAAGCAAAGATTGATGAAGAACTTGAATTATTACGCCATCGACTCGGACCGAATGACGGCACATAATACAATATCATATTGAATTTCGAACCAGAGATGAAAGAGTCTCGCAAGAGGATGGAGCTAATGGGAAAAAGAAACAGTAAGAATGTGCCTTCTACGTCCACTTCAATTGAAATTATTCTATCGTTCTCTCTCTTTATCCAGACAATGGGCATCCAGCTCAGGAGGAAGTTGGAAACAAGCCTGAAAATCAAAATATTATCGCAATCAATCCCGATGATGAAAAAAGCGCCTAGATTGGGCTTTAACTTCGAAATTCTAAAATAAAATGCAACATTCAGTTCTATGAAAATGTACCATGACGGTTGATTTTATTTGAATAAAACAAAATACCAGATACTTGAATGTTCCGGGTAAAAATTCAGTTTTAAGTTTTTGAATAAGTTGGTTTTTAATGGTGATGTTTTCCATGGTTTAAAAACAAAAAGACAGACTACAACAAAAAAAAAACCTTTTCGCATGATTTGTGGTAGTCGCTAACAGCAATTGACCGACTCATGATGAACAATTCAAACACAATCTTTCTTGTCTTTCTTTCTTATCTTTCGATAGTCTAATGACTAAATTTATTTACACATTTAAATTAACTTGAACATCGGGCACATGTTAAAACGAATTAGGCAATATTGTCTTCATCGTCATCTTCATCAAGAGGATCTACTGGTTTCTTCTTCAAATGCTCAAAGTCTTCCAATTTAAAGTTCACCATTTCCGTGATATTGCTGCTTCGAATAATTTTGGCTTTTTAAATTCCACTGGCCAAAGCAAATTGTTGAGCTGGCGTTAGCATATCAATTTCTGAATTCTGTAACCCATATGACTCCTTTGTGCCTTTTCCACATGAATATACCCATACTGTTTATGAAATGAAAATGTTATTGAAAAAATCAACGATTGTCAACAAAACTCGTACTCATTTACTTACCGATATAGCCGAGCATATTCCAAGCACACAGTGTTGCAAACGTAGTGAAAACGGACTGTGGCAAAATCCAAATTGAGTTCTCACACACAAACGTTGTGTACGCGTGTTGTCCGATGCAATGCAACAAAATTTAAAATTGTTTGTAAACAAAAATTTGGGGTTTTCTTTCCCATTAGAAAATTAATCAAAATTTAATTTCTTCACTTATAGTTTTTGTGGAGAAAAAATTGCTGCAAAAAAATGCACGGAAAAAATGGTCTGTATTTGAATTCATCCATCGAGTAATGCTGATGTAGTTGAATATGGGCAGCCATTTTCGAGATGGTAACATCGTTGCGAGTAGGCAGAAGTGACAGTAGCATAGTAATTTACATCTAACGACAGGGAGACCTGCAGTAATAGAGAAGCTGTCGTCAAATTTATTCAAACATCACATCACCATCAGTTAAAAGCTGACTCAATAAAATCACATTTTTGTCGTGTGCTTTTTTTACTGTTTCCGAACATCCACATTCCACGCATTTCAACAAATTTACCATCAATTTTTTGAGCCTTTTATTTTCAGTAACGTTTGTTTTGAAATTCAACTCGTTCGCATTACGTCAAATTAACTGACAGTTCGGATTGAATGAGTGGCAGTCTCCAAAAAGACAACAACCGTTTTTTGTGCTTCAAACAAAACTTCATGCGAAACAACGTACAACGCATACATTGACAAACACAGTGAG
Organism: Sitodiplosis mosellana; assembly: GCF_009176505.1. Classification (NCBI taxonomy): domain Eukaryota; kingdom Metazoa; phylum Arthropoda; class Insecta; order Diptera; family Cecidomyiidae; genus Sitodiplosis; species Sitodiplosis mosellana. The sequence continues at coordinate 702,154 of NW_022601432.1, read as the reverse complement.
TGCACACGAATTCAGATCGACACAATAAATTTCATTTGTAATCATCGATAAAATAAAACAATGGTAACAATTTTTCGCATTTCTTCCAGAAATCAATCTTTTTATTCTCGATTTTTTTTGTCGTAAACCAATCTTATTCAAAATAATTTAATGGACATTTTTGTGATTTTCTCTTTCAATTTACCAAAATATAGGCAAACTATACAGAAGATCAATTGGCCGGTGAGTCATTAAACCAAATTTCTTTCATACCTTTTTTTCCATACATATTTGCTTCAAAGAGATGACTGCTTCCGTGAAGATGAACTACCGTAAAACCAATTAAAATTTGTTTAAAATACGAAATGAGTCAATCCCAAACATTTTTGGGCAAAATTCCAAAATAGTGTGAATTGTGAGGGGAAAAGGCATTAATAATTACATATTTCCTGAATGAAATGTGAACTGTTGGGTGTGTGAAGGAGTTTTGATTTTTCTTCTACTTTGTCAATTTCGATAAGATGCAACAAACTTTTTTACGGTTGGTGCATTGTGAGTCATATTCGTTCACTTATCGTTATTGTGATATCGCTAGAGTGTTTTTTCCCTCGTGTGTGTGTGTGTGTGTGTGTTGCTGTTGTTGCTAATTGACTCCAGTTTTTGATAGTTTGCAATGAATGAGCTGCAGAAGAGACAAATGACCCAAAATCAAAAACACTTGTTGCATTTTAGTCAATATGATCAAACATTCCTTTTGAATAGCAATCTCTTAAGTGTTACACATTTACGAATAAAAACCGTTCTCACTTCCTTCTACGCCCCCCCCCCCCCTCAAAATAAGTACTTCGTTGGAAAAAAATCTACTTTTAAAGTCAATCGATCGAAAATGGAAAATTCTAGATATTTCTGCTATCGTACAAAAATGTCAACAACTGATCTCATCCAGAATAGTCGCGCTAGCATGCAAATTTTTAAGTAACATTTTATCGACTGAGAAATGAGCATACCGATTGATCGTTCCAATCAACAACTGTAAATCAAGTCTAAAACTGAAACAATAGATGGATAAAAGCCATTGAATTCGATTGTGTAGTGGTTTGGAGGTAGGTTTCCAAATGCAATGCTCTTTCCTCTCTACATTTCTGATCAAATCACAGAAAATTATTGCTTGCGATTGCTTGTGAGTCGCGATTCACACAATATACGCCTATATTGTTGATTTAAATAAAGTCGATCAGTGTACCAAGTTAAGGCGTCATATTATTATTATTATGTAATTTAATAAGACAAAGACAAGGGGGAAAACAATAACGCAATGACTCAATGTGATTGTAAATATTGTGATTTAATAAATAAGAAGCCAAATCAAATTCACTACCATAAATAGTAACAGTTGTGATCTAGCTTCTGTCTGTCTGTCGGTGTGTACGTGTGTGCACGTCGGTTTGGTTGACAATCGAGCCAAATTCTGTTATGGTACATCATACCTATAAAAATCAACTGCCATTTAAAGTAATCGTGTGTGCTGCTGTGCTACGATCAACAATTAATTTACAACTTGATGCTTTGAATGTGTGTATGGGCTGTTTTTCGTCTATCTTTGTCTCGCTGGCTGCATGGAAAAACCATATCTATATTTATGGTTTTCATAATAATTATTTTTCGTTGTTGTTTTTTTTGTATTTCTGTCTTCTTTCAAATCAAATGCGCACACCTTTCGTTCATTTGTTCGCACAATTATTGTGTGTGCTGAGACAGCATTTAATACATGGTGTGTTATTGACACATAAATAGATCACAGCACGATTTAAGGGGGAAAAAAACGCACACCGAAAATGTTTTGTTGACAGTATGTGGTAGCGCGAACGCGAGCGTAATTGAAAGTATGTTTTCATGTCATACCAAAATATTTAAACACCAATTGTCGTCAGTTAGTCATTTAAGATAGTCTCTAGTGTAAAGTGTAACATCTGCGAGATCAGCTCTTTTCTTGAGTTTCTCAAATTCCCTGTGCTCTTACTGGCTGCTGTGTTAACATCGAATAAACATGTACATGTACGATCCACCGACGAAAGGTGTTTTTAATACGGTTGAAGGTAGTCATAAAAACTGAAGCGTCACAATTATCGAAAATTTTGTCGAAAAAAAAAAACAATTTGCATTCTTGTTATTCAAATCAAATATTTTGTGAATTTTCTGAAATTAAAATATTTACAATCGTTTTACAGAATTCCAAGAAGCCTTCAACTTGTTCGACAACCGAGGTGATGGCAAAATTCAATTGAATCAAGTACGTATTTGAATTAAATTTGTTGGGACTTTTTTTTTGTCTAAATCAGATGTGTTTGGAAGTTTAAAAATCTTCAAATAACCAAATTTCATGATCATCAAACGATTACCTTCGTTCTATGACCCGCGTTTGCATCCATCTGAATTCAGTTTATTGATCATTTGTGTTTATTCTTCCAGGTTGGCGAATGCTTGCGTGCCCTAGGTCAGAATCCAACTGAATCGGATGTGAAAAAATGTACGCATCAACTCAAGCCCGATGAACGCATCTCATTCGAAGTGTTTCTTCCAATATATCATGCCATTTCGAAGGCCCGTTCAGGCGACACGGCTGACGATTTCATCGAGGGACTGCGTCATTTCGACAAAGACGCAAGTGGGTTTATTTCAACAGCTGAATTACGGCATTTACTTACGACATTGGGCGAAAAGCTGACCGATGACGAAGTCGAGCAATTGCTTGTGAATCAAGAAGACTCACAAGGCAATGTAAACTACGAAGAATTTGTTCGTGTCATCATGAGCGGTTGAAACATAGCCCCAAAATCCGATACACTTCCATTACTTAAGTCTCTTGAACGACCATTCAAAATTTAATTTAAAATTTGCAACTGAAACACATCAACTAAACGTAACACACAAGTTTCACGACTAAATCAAATCAAAACAAACACTTTAAACAATAATCTTTATACATTCTTACGTGTTTCTCACGTCTCGTTTCTCTCGAATTGCACTTGGGGCAACCGAGAGCGAGCGATCGAACGAGAGAGACAGACCGCATTTGTACTTTACGAATCACTTGAATTGTATTCAATAAGTATTGCACTTTTGCTAACAAAGAATTACAAAAAAAAAAACAGAGAAGAACAACAACAAGCAGAAACAAACATCGAACATTCGTTTTTCGTTTTTTTTTTCTTCTTTTTTTAAAAATTAAAATCTCTTTTTTAAATAAACTGTTTACATACATTTGTAATAAATAATGTCTAAAAAATAATAATCTAATTGTCATTTATTTGATTGGTTCCTTAATTGTCTAGCTGAAAGCTATGTTAAGCGCTCTTTCTAGGTGTTTTGTTACCAATGAAAATTAAAAACTCACATACAAAAATCGGGTTCATTTTTTCAAAGGAATTGGCATTTGTTGGAATCAATGTAAATCGTAGTTTTCCTTGTTTTTTTTTCTTTCGTTCGGGTGGTGGGAGAGAAATAAGGATTTCTTTCAATTTCAAACACATTCCATTTACTTATTTTTTTCTCTTTTTATCTCACGAAACGATCAGTCGCTTGTTTTAGCAGTCCTAAGTTAGCTGCCTTACTTAAAAATCCCATTCAAAGATACCACTAATACTCATGTCGGCCATCACACATGACAAACTGATGTCTTCATCTGCTAGAGAAAAGAGATTTTGATTTTTTGTTCGATTAAAACATTAATTGAATCAACCCATAGAAATGGTGAGAATAAAGAACTTTTCATTTCTCTATGGGTCGGTGTCAATTTGCATTTAAAAAAAAAATCTGAAGGATATATGCTGAGCATGAATTCTTATCTATTAGAAATATCAAATCAATCGAAAAACAATTCAAAGCGCATATATCCTCAGCTGCCTCTCATCAATTGATTTATATTTTACCTGAGCTTTGTTTGATGCAATTGTACTTGTCAATGCCAGTCGAACTGAAATTTTCCGCTAACGTTGTGCGTTTGCCCTGCTTAAAAAATGGATGGTTCTGTAGCTCAACTATATTCGGCCGATCATCTGGATATCTGTCAAAACCCATATAGATTCATTGTATTTAAAAACACCGCGCCAAAATGTCCATTGAAAAGTCGGTATATCAGTAAAACAACGCCACACATTACCTTTCCATGCATATTTCGGCGAATTTGTGAAAATGATCACTGAGTTTTCGTTCCCTATAGATTTGGTGGGTTTGGTATGCAAAATTGTTATCTATGTCTGATGTGCTGCCCGCTGAAGGTGCTGATAATGTCCAAATACAAATGTTATGAGTAAAAGAAAACAATTGTGACTGAGACGAAACGCTTATCACGTTCCGATTTTTGCTCGTGTGTGCAAAAACTAACATTTTTTTCTCTGTCTGTCTGTGTGCCATTTGCATGGATGAAATGGATAAACAAGAGAAAATAAAACGTGTTTGGAAATTGATTTGACCTACAATTTCATCGGTCAAAACTCACACATTACGTTATAATCGATATGACACTCACCGAATATTTCGTCTGGACACGTTGAACAATCAAATAGCACTGGTTGATTTCCGCGCATTTTCTCGGTCAGCATGAATGTGGTTGGCATATTTGCGAATGGTTCAAGCCCATTGGCCAATTCACACGTCGTAATGCCAATACTGTAAATATCTGACTTTTCCGTATAACCCGCTAAATTCTGTTCCAACACTTCGGGCGCCAGCCAATTTAAGCTTTTCACACTGTTTTGCGGCAAATCAAAGAGCTTTTGTGTTCGTTGTCCGTTCGTAATGAGTGTGATTGGTTCACGGAATCCGCATAAAACGGCTTTGTTCTGATTGATTAGAATGTGACTGGCACGTATGGACCTGTGTATGTATCCCTTTCGATGGATATACTCCAGCCCAAGCAGAACATCACGTAGTATAAGGCAAACGATAATTTCTGGAAAACCTATGGTGATATAATTAGTTTTAGGCGAGCGTTGAATTGGCTTTCCAAATAGACTGAAAGATAACAACCATGGTCTACCTGTTGTGAAATAGCTATTCATTGCATCTCGGCAAGAGTTGTAGCACATTAACGGTGATATCACGTATACATCTGAATTTTTAACGAATGCCGTATGCATTGGCAACACGTGGTCACAATCAAATTGACGCATTGTCAAAATTTCCTCCTGAAATCAAGAGAGAAAAAAAAAACGGAATTTCTATTAGATACACTTCTATGCCCATCCGAAATCGTGTGAATTTTAATTTTTCCTTCCATTCAAAACGGCCATGGGAAATCAAACAGGCATCCCACGACTGACTCACCCGAATTAAATTAGTTTCTTCTTTCGCTTTGTCCATTTGAAATTTTTTTACCGCCACAAATTGTTGGGTGGGCACATGTTTTGCTAGGTATACCACACCGATGCCAAAGCAGCAGTTCGATAATTCCGATTTAATTTCATAATTAGATGAATTTGCGTCTAATGCTGTCTCCATTTGTACACTGTTCTTTAAATTGTTAACCGCTCACACTCGACAACTTCAAAAACCTGCTGCTGCTGTTGCTGCTGCTCCCGTTCTGCCACTTTTTCTCTCTCTCTCTCTCTTTCTCTCTCTCTCACTCACTCCTGTTTCAATGTAAAACGTTGACGTGCATACTTTCATGTAGTAATCAAACGTCGATATATCAAAATTCATCAAAAACAATCATCGATCATAATAGGCTATTATTTTATTATTACTGGTGACGCCAGAATGTATGTGATGTTGCTCTAAAATGACGAGAGAAAAAAAAACGAAATCAATTATCAAAAATTGTTTGTCAAACATTGTAAAGGAAAGAAAAAGAGAAAAAACAATATTGAAAATAAAAACAGATCGCATATCAGATGTGTATGACACTTTGCAAGTGTCTCAAAAGAAAGTGATGGGCGGCCGAACACTCAATTGATGCTATCAATAACCCAATAAACATTGCTAATTGTGGTAAATGAAAGAAGCGAAAGAAAAAAAAACACACACACAAACACACACACAAACACACTCGTTTTCGGTGCACACACAAAAAGAATTCGCCGATGATAACGTTGTTTTGCAAAAATGAAATGAACCGCAAACAAATCACAGAAGAAAAGAAAAATTTCACCGCGAAATGTTTGAATATATTCAAACTATTTGAGATTACGTTGGTTTTACTATCTATCACTATATATATATATATATATTCAAACTTAGCGAAAAGTCATCGCTCTAATGTCAAAGAAAACGATGAAGTGATTTAGCGAGCACTTGTAAATGAAATACATACACATAATCAAAATCTAATTTGATGAGAGTGTGCTTCTTTCCTCTCTTCTTCTTCTTGTTTTTCTTCTTCTACTTTGGTTTCTCGGTTCGTTTATTTTGAAATTGTGAAAATTTGCAAATATTCTCTCGAAATCGAGGCCGACTACGGTGTTTGTACCTTCAGTTGAGTGGTGAACGTTTTGTTGGTATCAATAAAATATACACTTTCAAAATACGTCAAACACGCGATGCGTGATGCAAGAGTGTGAGTGCGAGCGTATGTACTGTGTGTGTGTGAGTGTGAGTATGTTTTGTGCGTGTCTTGTTTAGTAGGTCTGGTTTACATTCCATGAGACAGTGCGAATAATTCCTATTCCGATTGTTACGAAGATCGTCAATAAATAAACCGAAAGAAATGAAAATAGATCATTCATTTGTCAAGGAGCATCACACAATTGATTGGTCTCGTCTATTTGAGCATTCAGTGACCGTCATGGAATTTCCACAATGTTTCCAGCCACAATTGTTTGTGTCATGTAAATTGGCGAAATTTTTTCAATTGATCAAACATATACAATCAAAAATATTATTTCGCTTCTCTTTGTCTTTGGCACAGCCAATTTACTAAATTTAATCGTTTGACTTTGTCTTTTTCTTGTTATGGCCCATTGAAATCGGCTGCTTGATTTTTTTTTTGAACAATTACTACGCGTGATATCAATAGGCGAGTGCATGGAGAAATTAAAATACGCGCTAAAAAAACAAAATAGAGACAGAACGAAACCTTAAATGCGAGCGCACACACAGGCGAGCATGTCAGAGTACAATAATAATAATAAAAAAAAGTGTGTGATCTGTATGAAAACAAAAAAAGAATTTGGTGGAAAAGTGAAGAGACTGTTTTCAAGCGCACACCACGATTCATGCATTGTCAAACAGATGGGTGTGTATATGTATGTGCACTGTATGCACACACGCGACAACATGGTGATGTGATAAAAAGCGTTTGGCAAAGGCAAAATCACAATAAAAATTGCCTGATGGAAGCTCAATTGCATTGAGAGAGATTGAAGGCATTTGCTAACCACACACCACGAACATATCGATGCAATGCAATGTGCTTTGGTGTGTGCGTTTTTGTTGCTGTTGTGTTTGGAACGGAGTGTTTGGAACGGAGTGGCTGTCGTTCTCGCTCTTAAATGGCGAGCGAAACAGAGAGCGCACGATGTGTCAGCTGTGTGCAAGCGACAAGAAGCGAAAAGAAGAGCGAAAGATTCTTTCGTAAGTAATGATTTACCTTGTTATGATTCTGCATATACATACAGTGTGCAGTGTATCTCTCTCTCTCTCACACACACACACACACACACACACACACACACACACACGTACACTCGCAATTCCGGAGCGTGTGTATTAGCTTGCTGAAATATACACCGACCCAAACACGCAGAAAAGCACAACCAAACAGCCATAGAACGATTACATTACGGCGCAGATATATACGTACATACGAGATCCGATGACATATACAAATACACACGCATACAGGTTGAAAACGTGTATGCGAGGCCTCAACACAAAGTGTAGCAAGAATTCTTTATTGTTATTGTCTGTTTGTTAATGCTGTTGATATATTTTTTCGCCTCTGAGTGTGAGTTGTTTCTCGCTCACAAAAAAAAAAAAAAAAATTTGTGTTTTTGAGACACACAGCGATTCTTCTTTTTTCCTCTACGCTGTCTAGTTCGCTGTTATATCTTATTATTAATTTTCGTTGTAAAGAGCGAAATCGACAGAAGACGAAGGGAATGAAAAATATCGGCTCTTTGATTTTGAAGACGACGGGAAAAAAGACAGAGAATAATAATAAGTGAAGAGAAAAAAAACAAAACACTCAAATGATTGATTAGTAGTGTTTCTGTCATCGATGTAGTCTTTGTCGAGTGTGCGATATCATTTGCAAGAAGAAAAGAATATCAGACAGAAAAACGAAGCGAGCAAATACAGAAGAAAAAATGAAATAAGAAGAAGAAGAAGAAGTAGTAGAGAATCAGTTTGAAAATATTGGTGCAAAGAAATTTATTTTATTTTGAAAAGTGACACACAGTGTGATACTGAGATACCGAACGCATTTTTTTTCCTCTCCCTTGTTCTGGCTTCAATATATTAAAAATAAATGCTTCGATCGAACCGAGCGCAGGAATTAAAACAAATATCATAATAATAACCATATATACACACAACAAAAGAGTGGGCAGCGGTAACAATTCCTTGAATCAAAGTCACCGCAACAACAGAAGAAGAAGAAGCAAAAAAAAAACAAACGAACTGCTTGCTTGTTGGGGAGACAAAACGTTCAAAAAGTAAATAATGAAATACGCATGAGTTTTTAACAGTGCACCGCAGAATAGAACCGAGAAAAAAAAGCGCAAAGATGAAAAGCAAAAACGAACAATGCTAATCGACGAAGTGAAACATCAAAAATAGCAGATGTTACATGTTTATCAGTCATTTTTTTCCACGGAGCCTAAATGAATTTGCAGTCTAGCGTGCGTTTTCAATATAAACACTGTGCTATTTAGTTCAGACGCTTGTTCAGTCACTGTTCTTTGCTACGTGATCAGTGCAGTGTGGTGGTTTCAATTAAGGGAGACACAACAAAAAAAAAAACAACAACGCCAGAATTGTTGAAGAGAAGTGTTTAGAAAGAGAAATAAAACGGCACCGAGTCCATTCAACCAACCACCGAAATTTATATCGATAGACGAAGAGAGATAGTCTGGACTCAATGGTGATAACAATCATTTAAGACGACTGATTGAGAAGACGACGACGACGACAAAGACGACGACGGTGACAACGAAATCGACCACTTCGACAACAATATCGATAACAACAGCGAATGATTAGTCCAAAGCAATCGAGACGTGAGGTGCCCACGAATTAAATTGAGCGACCAAATGAACGAAGAAAAAAAAACATCATGTTTGGGTTCATGTTTAAATTTCAGCGTTTCATAAATGGTTCACTCTTATCGATAAGTGAGTGAGAGTGAAGCGGGTAGACGTGCAATTATAAAAACATACATATTCTCGGTGAAATGGGACAAGAAAAGCTTCGGCAATAATAATACACCGTTGCGACCAAAATTCAAGTGATCAACCACATTCTTTTGTTATACTCTGTTTAGTATTATCCGCATGAAGCTCCGAATAATCGACTGAACGCTCCGACCGACCGCCAAGCCGAACATTTGTTTTACATTTCGCAAATCAAAGAAGCAATTTATTGATGTCGTTTGCGTATACATATGGGTGCTGCAATCCAATATAAACCGATTATTTAAATGGATTGTTTTTTTCTCGTTTAAAAACACATCTAGTAGAGAGAGAGAGAGAGAGAGAGAGAGAGAGAAAAAGAGAAATAGAAATAGATAGGAGTCTAGTAGAACAAAGAACTACTGAATTGACAAGTGCATTTTATGTTTAAAGCTTATCATTTTGTATCAATTCATCAAATTTAACCACCATTTTCGTACAAAAGCTGTCAGATTCGTATCACACACGAAGAAGAACTTTCTGAATGAATATAAAACGTTCAAGTGCATTAAATGTCAACCGTGAAAGTAGTAAACTTCAAATACGAAACTCAATTTGGGTTTTTTTTTCTCGTAATTTTCAGCAGTTGAAATACCGTTTTTTTTCTACTGCTGCTGCTACGATAGTGCATAAACACGAAAAATTCTTTAATTGAAATGGACGCATAAATTAACGCAAATCGCACGAAAATTTTGCTTTTTGAAAGAAAGAAATAAATAAAAAAGAAATCGGTGTGCGTCAGCGATGGACAGAGATAAAATCGAGAACGGAATATAGCATGCAAGTGTAAAGCACTGTTTTTTTTCTCTGTTCGTTTCGTTATTCGTATATTTAATATAATTAATATTGTTGTTCACGTCGTTGGCCGTATGCAAGCTGGGCTGGCTGCTATTGCTACTACTTTTGTTATAATAAACAACATTCACCAGATCATCAGAGACAGGCACAATAACTGTGTGTCTGTGTGTGCATTCCAAAATACACAGTATCGGCGGCGGCGGCGGGTTCTGCTTTTTCTGCTGTTAGAACATCAGCCCCCTTCAATTTTTATCATAAATTTGTCAACAGTTTGTGATTGTACGGAATCAGGCAAAGAGAGGAATTCGGTTTCGGTGCGTTCTATTTCTTTATTTCGGAATAAACACACCGACAGACCCATCGGACATGTTAATCGCTTTCAGACTGTGTCCGACTGCAATGCACGACGTCAACAATAACAAACACGATTATTGAATAAAAACAGCGAAAACAAAAAGGATCTCGTGGGTAAACACAAACGACACATAACGACAGAAAGAGAGGAAAACTGCGACACCGAATTAAAGCGAAATAAAGCGAAAACGACGACGACGACAGACAACAACAACAATTTGTTGGATACATCGCGGTGAAAGCACAAATCCAAGGGCAGACAACGGAATATCATCATTCAAAAGATAGATAGCAACAAGAAACCATGACGAACTCGGGACGAAATCGATTCGAAGTATGTTTTTAAATGATTTTCGCAACAACAATAACAACAATTATGCAAACAACACCATTTTTTACTCGATAAATTTCATGTGAAATCGCGTTGTATAAATTACAATGCGAAAAAAAAGCCCATAATTGAACGGAGATAGCTTTTATAACGCGATAACTCCGATTGCGTTATATATCCAAATTGAATTTCCCGAAAACCGTAAATTGACGATGATGATTTCGCATAGAAATGTCGATTCGTTGCTGTTGTTGTTGTTATTGTTGACTTTTTTTTTCAATGTTCAAATTTTTCTCAGGTTCAAAATCAATTCAAACAAAAGAGATGACTTTCAATGGGTTTCCCAGTTCGCCAACCAATTCGAAATGCAATTGCTGTTTTGCTTCTTTGGCGTCAGTTGTTCGATAGAGTTTCAATAGTTTTATTTTTGCATTCCATTTGATTTGAATCACCATGGTTTTTTTTCCCTCTGCATTTGAAAACAGACAACGGTGTGTTGGCGTACGCCATTCGGAAAACCTATGCATTTCATGCTCAATCAATGTTTTCAATTGTTTCCGTTTTTCGCAATTTGGGCGCTGTTATTTGTGCAGACTTTTCCATCGTCTGAAGCGAAGCAATAAAAGCCATCATACGAATTCAACGAGCTAGATATAATTTCATTCATTTAGAGTATATTTACATAGCATTCAATCGCTATGTATGTGTGACATTTTCGCGCTGATAAGTGAAGACAAAACGCTCAAAATTGATTTGATAAACGGTGAATTCTCGGTACCTGAATATTGTTCCATTGTTCTGTGTCACGTCAACGGCATCAATTTATTGGGACCAATGAATTGTGTGTGATATTTGTTGGCATTATTTTTATTTTTTTTTTTTTGATTGGATGACAGCATCTGACAACATAGGCACATTCACTACGGGTGTAATAAATCGGTCTCTCGACGACTAAAAAGAATGCCGTGTATGCCAAAAAGGCCATTTAGCGTACGCCGCAAGGACTATATGTGCTGTTAAATGTTTATAATAAGTTCAATTTTGTCAATTTGAAACATTTCCATCGGCGAATCGGTTAGCTATTTATGAACATGTATGAATAATATAGACGGAATAATTGGTGTTGATTTTGTAATTTGTTGTCATGTGTGTTAAACTGTGCAGCAGCAGCGGCAACAGTAGTCGCATGTAGTCAACTTCAAACATTCGGCTTGAAGTGCGAAAAAAATAATAATAATAATAACCAGAAAATACAATCTGAATAAAAGTATGTGTGCAAATAGAAATGAGTGCGATTTGTTGCTGCGGCTGCTACTGCTGTTGCTGTTGCTGTTGCTGTTTTTTTTGTGTTTTGAATTTGTTAGCTATATTATTATTATTTTATTATTCTTTGTTATGGTTCCATATGAAATGGAACGGAGTGTGTGGGGCACGTACCTTTGTGTTGTGGGGAAAGAGAGTGAAACTGAGTTAAGCAATGTGCGACAAAAAAAAAACAATGACGAAATTTGCACAACTTCAATGTTTTCTTTCATTGAATCGGCGCTCGCTCGCTCTTTCTCTCGTTCTTTGTTTTGTGAGTGTTTGCGTCGTTCGTCTGCGTCTCGTTCTCTTTCCTTTTTTTTGCTGCTCAATTTAAATTCGATTTATTTTTAATTTGAGTTTGAACATTTAGCCTCTTACATACGGTTCGGAAGAAGCGGTTTCAATCGCACAAACATTTGATCCGGTTGGAATGTTGAAATGCAATTGCTGTTGAAGTGTGAACAGAAATGAAAGAAAAAACAAACGAGCGCGCGGGCTTGAGCATACTTGCCCCCTCTGATCAAATGTTATGCACCGTGTTTCAAAACAAAGAACCAGAACGCATTTTTATTAAGTACAGTGTACACACAGAGTGGATGGGGCAATCAAAATGCGATTGTGTGTCCTTTTGGGGTTACAAAACGATAAGAAGTGTCTTGTTTTCTTTGTCTCTATCTTTCTTGGCCCCTTTTCCCGCTCTCTGTCTCTCTCTCACTCTTGTTTCGCACCCAGAAAAGGAATTATACCATGCCGAATGTATGAGCTCGAGGCTTAACAACAAAGAAACATCAAGAATTCAGTGCGCATTTCATTGTTAAATATCATTTTTCAGCCGCGTGTTCACCATCGTGGTTTCTTACCTCACTCTTTCTATCTCTTCAGTGCTCTGTGTAAACAGAGATAGACGCTGTGCGGTGTGTGCACGTTGAAAATTTGTTCGCAGAAAGACATACAGCTGATTATATGTTATTGCGCGAGCACAATGTACGATTTTGGTGTGTCGATGTTTTCATTCTGCCGTTTGTTTGTTGTTTTTTTTCCTATTTTGATTGTGCCACAGTCAGTGTATATTTTTCTTCGCTTCTATTCTTTGAATCTAATGTTTATTGTCGGCGGGCGGCGACAACAACGACGACGACGGCGACGATGACGACTCATATAGTTGGAGAGCTCAGGTTTTCCATATATTCTTTCGTTCACTTGTTTCTGTGTGTTATTGTTGTTTTTGCTATCGAATTGACGACTTTCATACTCTGTTTTGTATACACGACGATCTGAAGTAAGTCGCACACATGAGCGCGTGCACCCATTCATTTGTATGTGGCCGAACACACGCGCACACGGGGCCTATAATAAAAATTGAAATCGCAATTCCATGTATAATCATATGAGAGAGTGCTGAATGGTTTCGACTGGTTCGTTCGTGTTGGCCGCAAATTGATTTTCATGTGAGCGCATGCAACACTGATCATCGAATCATGTTTGTGTATTCATTCATTTGCTTATGATGATTTTGCTGTTGATTCATTAGTTTACCGTCATAATTTATTGATGCTGAATTTGGAATTTGATTGTCCTGGCTTTTGTGTTTCGCTCTTCTCGTCGTCATTGTCGTTATGCGGTTGCAAATTTTCTAATGCAATTCAAATTATGCGATATTTTCGAAATAAATTCATGCCATTTTCAATTGTTCCCCTATCATATTCTCTTGTGTCGTTTTTTTTCTGCTTTGTCTTCACGGTGCATGAACCGAAATGGACAATAAATGTGATATGGTTTTGGTATTTCGACACAAACAAAAAAAAAACATCCAAATGATTGTTGTTCCTTTGCAACATGCCAATATGCGATGTTGTTGGTGTTTTGTGCTTTTCGGTTGAAGGTAGGAAATTTTCCTACGATCCGAATGAAAATGCCATTGAACTGAAGAACTACGCTCTTTTTGAAATATACACAAAGGAATACTACGCTGTGCAATTCGTATGCATGATACAAATCAATTAATTTTGCAAATTGAGACGCAATTTCAGAAATCGCACGAAATGAACATATTAAAATTGAATGAAATGCGAAGCCACTTGGTTGAGGCTCGCTTTGCGCTGCTTGAAACTATTGCTGCAACAACGACATATAGACAAAGCTCTCTCTCCTTCCCCCTATCTCGTACGCGGTGCGTACATATAAATATGCTCAAATTACAGTGAACGAATTTATTGACTGCAAGAACCCAGATAGATCAATGTCTTTTACATGATGAAAACGATGAAAACTGAACAAAAAAAAAAATTGAAAATGGCAAGAGAGTGAGAGCACACATATTAGCACAGGGTTGAATGAGAAGCGTTGCGAAAATAAAAATCGAAGCGTTAGCATTGCTGCTGCGCCATCGCTGACCGAACGAACGAACGAACGAATCAAATGATATGTAAACATTTCACCGAAAGGGTATCATTCACTTTGAATCGCAATGAACTTTATTGACTTTGAGCTTTGAGTGCGGGAGAGAGTGTGAGTGAGTGAGTGAGTGTATATCTCGAATCTTGACTGAACTTGCTTCGACACCTCTTCGACGACAAGAGAAGTCTTAGTTTGTTTGCTGGATTGAACGCCACTAATATTCTTTAGTCTATTTATGGCGACTGTTCACATAAAAAACGCTTGCTAATTCAATCGTTCGTCGCTTCGACACCAATGACATGCTTTAGCAATTTCCATAAATATATCTTATTATGAAGCGAAACAAAGCAAAATAAAATATGGTCATTTCTCTTCGTTTTTTCTTTGTTATCAATCAAATCGTGAAATTAATGCGCCATTCCGGGAGTGAAGAGTGACAGAAGAAATCTGTGAAAATCAGTTAAAAACTTTGAGAACTTTTGCCATTATGTCATCATGTCATCAAAGCGAACTTTCACCCCTCTTATGTCTGTTTCTCTTGTCGTCGGATCAAGCCAAAATAAAAATAAACCATCGACACTAAAACAAACAAAAGAAAATCTGGAAATTCAATACGGTCAGTGCACTCTAGACAGTTTTTGCAAGAGCGTCTCCGTCTGTGTCGCTTTTTTCATCGTCGTCGTCGTCTTCGTCGTCATCGCCGTCGTCGTCGTCGTTGCTGCTGTTGTTGATATTCTGTTGAGAGCACATTAGACTGATATCTTGTGTTGTGCAAAATGACCGCATACCACCCGCCACCTCATCTACTCTTTTGCTCTCGGCCAGACGCTTTCCCTTAGATTTGAAAATTCAAAATAACCAAATGAAAATGAAAAGCGAAAAGCAAAACGGGAAAAAAGCTGCCAGAAGAAAATGTGTGTGAACCAGCATTTTCCCGACTGATGTAACATGGGTAACATGGGTAACATTGAATATGTTTGGTGGTTGCGTATGGAGAAATCATTCCAAAGTCTATACATCTGAGAACTGCTTATGGCCAGAGTACTGAACCGCACACTTTGCCTCTTTTTTTTTGGCAGAACTCGAAAAATACGACGAATCACATGCACCGAACACAGCAACCACACACTCACACACACCGCAGAGTACATTGCCATCGATGAAATATATCTCTATTTATGGTTGGGTATATTTATAAAGTATACGGAATATAAGTATGCAAGTATGGAGTTAAGACATATCGTCATGCAAGTTCACAGCTCTCTTCTCTCTCCCATTCACGCTATCGCTTCGACTCTGTCCCATCATCGTCACCACCATCACCACCCTCTTATTGTGTCGGCTAATGCTATATAGGATCATGAATATAATACAGGCTAACGTGGCACAGAGACATGCTAGATGTCAATGTTCTGCCACATTCATGTATTCCACAGCTAATTGTACGGGATGTATATGTTTGAAGGATGGTATATTCTTGTTTTTGCCAGTGCTGCTGCTGCTGCTGCTCATTTCATTTTTTTTCTTTCTCATTCATTTGCTCACTTCACGTTTGCTCCCACTCTCACACTCTCTTTTTTCCATGCTCTCAGATACATTCGCTGAGATACATAAGCAGCCAAAAATTGCGAACATTCCACAACCAAAATAAAAGAAGTAGCAAGAAATTGAATGACGCGTCAAACCAAATTAATACTGTTATATGTATTCAACAATATTGGTGCTACGTTTTTCACATTACCGACACATTTTGATCAACTCTCTCTCTCTCTCTCTCTCTCTCTCTCTCTCTCTCTCTCTCTCTC
>NW_022601432.1:672944-685789 GCF_009176505.1 Sitodiplosis mosellana | reverse complement strand
CTCTCTCTCTCTCTCTCTCTCTCTCTCTCTCTCTCTCTCTCTCTCTCTCTCTCTCTGTCTGTTTCTCACACTGTCTCTCTATCTATATATCCACGCCAAACCTATAATATTATACAGTTCATGAATCATTGAAGAAAATCTGATTAAACTTGCAAATACCGTTTGATGTGTACTTGCATGTTCTCCGACGACGACGACGACGATGATGACGATGACGACAACACAAACCACGTTTCAACCAGAATAGATCTGGATTTTTATGCTATCGCTATGTGTGTTTTTTTTTCTCTTTTAAATCGATTATGCAAATTGACAATGATCATTTCAATGATGAACAACTGTACTAAATATTTGATTAAACATTGACCCGACGCAAAGAGAGCGACAAAAAAAAAAGAGAAATGGTTCGACATACGACGGCAAAAAAAGAACCATTTACCTAATTGAAAACCGTAAAGAATTTCATCCTTTTGCATAAATGAATAAATTCCGGAATGTCTCGAAAGATGTTTTCAATTCTAAAAAGCCCTTCTCAACAATTTCTGTCTTTTTTTTTCTCTCTCCATTTCTATTTGCACAGCACTCATTTTTCGAATCGGATGACACAGAAATTACGAAAAATCTACCACGAGAAATACTTTTGCGGATTTTTTCATTTTTGGATGTGGTTTCATTATGCAGATGCGCACAGGTACAAATACATTCGATTGTTGCATTATTATTAGTTTTCCGTTCGATTGGAGCTTTTCACTAAATAGCGTTGATTGTATCTCTGTACACAGGTTAGCAAATACTGGAATATTCTAGCATTAGACGGATCAAATTGGCAGAAAATCGATTTGTTTGATTTCCAACGAGATATTGAGGTGAGAGACACACACACACACGATACAATCGAATAACAATCGTCATTTCCTATTTGGCTTTTCAAATGGACTCAGCAATTCAATTTAATTTTATTTGCATTTCACAGGGTCCTGTCATAGAAAACATTTCACAGAGATGCGGTGGCTTTCTGAAGTATTTGTCTCTGCGAGGATGTCAATCAGTTGGCGATCAATCAATCAGGTACTGAGTACATTTTGCATTTTGGATACACGCTGTCTCCTATCTTTTCAAATTATTTATTATGATTTTCATTTGGGGTATTGAATACATGTTTATTTTCTTATTGCAGAACACTTGCTCAACACTGCCATAATATCGAACGACTAGACCTATCTGACTGTAAAAAAATTACCGATCAAGCAATTTACGCGATCAGTAAGCATTGTTCAAAGTTAACGGCAATCAATTTGGAATCATGTGTGAATATCACGGATAAAAGCCTAAAAAATGTCGCCGATGGATGTCCGGTAAGATGAATGCGTTATTTTTGTCGACCAAATCTGGTCTGTTTCGTCCAAATGCAATTGACTTATTTTAAAACGCATTTTCTTTCCATCTCAACAACAACAAAAACAACAACGAACCAAAAAAAAAACGCACACAGAATTTATTGGAAATAAACATTTCGTGGTGTGATTCAATAACTGAGAATGGTGTGGAGGCGCTCGCCCGTGGTTGCCACAAATTACGACGATTCAGCAGTAAAGGATGTAAACAAGTCAATAATACCGCGGTTATTTGCTTGGCAACATACTGTAAATCGTTGACAGTACTCAATTTGCACAGTTGTGATGTATGTGATTGCGATTCATTTGCCCGAATGCGATTCACAATTTAAATTTATTCAAATTGCATTGTTTTTGTCTGTATCAACAGAGTATCACCGATGTATCCATCCAAAAAATAAGCGAAACTTGCTTCAGTTTGCAAAAATTATGCGTATCAAAATGTGTTGAACTAACCGATCATACACTTATATCGCTCGCCCAACACAATCCCCTATTGAACACGCTAGAAGTGGCTGGATGTCATCAATTCACCGATTTGGGCTTTCAAGCATTGGGCAAAGTATGATTATACATATATTTGACACAGTTTGGTGTATTTCAATCTCGTGTTCGATTTTCTCTTTCGTTTCAAAAGAATTGCAAGTATTTGGAACGAATGGATCTGGAAGAGTGCAATCAAATCACCGACTTAACTTTGGCACATTTGGCTACTGGCTGTCCGAGCTTAGAAAAATTGGTAAATACACATTGCAACCAAATTGCTCTAAATCCGCTTTTCTTAGCAAGATAGAAATGGTGTCAATGCTCAAATTCTTGATTTTTCTCTTTTTTTCCGCATTCATTTTAGACCCTATCACATTGTGAACTCATTACGGATGATGGAATACGGCAATTGGCAGCCGGAAGCTGTGCTGCCGAAAGTTTATCTGTTCTAGAGCTTGACAATTGTCCACTGATCACCGATCAGACGCTTGAGCATTTGGTGTCGTGTCATAATTTACAAAGAATCGAATTATACGATTGTCAAATGATCACGAGAGCTGCAATCCGTCGACTTAGGGTAAATTTTCCTTCTATTTCGTTTTTCATTCTATAGATGTCACTTTTATTTAGTCGCTATAATGAATTTGCATACCTTTTATTCAGTAATTTAGTAATGTGTGTGGTTTTTCCTGTCTTTTTTACAGAATCACCTTCCAAATATCAAAGTTCATGCATATTTTGCACCAGTCACACCACCACCAACCACATCCGGTGCTCGGCCCCGATATTGTCGATGTTGCGAAATACTCTGAGAAGAAGCAGTTGGTTTAGCCAGAAAAATACTGTGTCGAAATCATGAGAACAACGATGGCAATTTGTAAATGTATTTCTCATTCAGTTTATTTGTTTGCATTTTTTTTTCTTTCATTCAGTTTTTTTTCTTCTTTCGTTGTTATTGTTTTCATTCTTGTCACAACTAGGACACACATGGCGGAATATAAAATTTGCAATTGCATATCAAATACGGTTTGAATTGCACATGTCTTGAATATCGATTTCACTATTGCCAATAGTAATTTCAGTGAAACACTTCGGTTTGACTGCTTGTTATATTTGAGCAGGAGCTCCGCTTGTGGCAGGAAATTCGAATGTTATTAAACAGAGAAAAAAGTGATCCAATAAATAAAAATGATGCAGCGAATTTTATGTCATGTCATGTGTTTGTTATAAATTTGTTCATTTAATTGATTAATTCCCAATGGCTTTATTTTTCGCGACATTCACATTCATAATTTGATATTTTGACTCTTTGTTTCTTGCATTCATATGTTAAGCCATGTAAATGGTTTGAAAATTTTGTTTGAATTCTTAAGTTCGTCATATGTTTACTGAAATGCCATTCGAATAAAAATGTTTTATGATTGTACGGTTGTTCTGAAGTAATCTGATTAGTCTAGACAGACAGAGGGAGAGAGATTAGATTAAACAATCGCCGATAACAGAGGTCGCAAAAACCCTGGCTAAACCAAAGGTTATAGATATCATTTATTTCTATGGAAATGATGAAAAATGAACATGTGTGTGGAGAAAAAGCAGAAGATGATGATGAAAAGAAAATTCTCTTGAAGAAAAACATGAGATAAAAAACAACAAAACGGAATATTGTTTGGAGAACATGTTAATTGGCATTAGAACAAGGCCTAAATACATTCATTCGCCCATTGCCCTGTGCGTGACAACACACACACACACACAGAGAGAGAGAGAGACACACATTTAACGAAATTAATCGATGCGCCAATGATTGTTTTATGCTTGTGATACTGCAAACTAGCATGGGCCCAATAATTTTTATATTAATATATTAATATTAACGTATAAACATTTTTTTATTATATTTTAACAAGAAACAAACAAAAAAATGAAACAAAAACCAGAAAAATGCAAAACAAAGTAAACTACACAATAAATGAATCAAGTTGAAACATAGACATAATTATTCTAATAAAATCGGAACAAAATGAGATGAAAAAAAAAACGCATTCACGTACAGTTTCTTTCTATTGTCGTCAATGACATCACACTCACACATAAAAACAAATCATATTTAGAACTGATAAAATTTGAAGAAAAAAAAACGACATTTTCATAATACAAAATAATAAAAAAAAGAATGAAACTATCACAAAAAAACCGGTTTGCTTCGCAAAAATAAAACACAAAAAATAGAAGGAAAAAAAAAATACCAAATTCGAATAATTGTATTGAAAGAACAGTTGAATCAGAGCACGAAGACATAGAAGAAAAAAAAATAAACTAACATTTGGCACGAGGTCTGGCTTCTAATACAAAAAAAAATATGCTTTCAATGTTCACTGTTATGGAGTAGATCGAAAACAAAATTGCCTTACAAAACAAAACTCATTGCTAACTTCAATTCATGATTTTAGGTGCATTAGATTTACGGACGAAAAATAGAAACTACAACAAATCAAAGATTCCACTATATCTCGATTCATCTTTTTTTTCTAGCTCGCTTACATTCATTTTTTTCTATTTGTTCTGTTTTTTTTTCTTTTTAGAAGAAGAAGAAAACACGCAATTTCGTACACAAATTTAGTTTGACAACTTTTCAGCAGTTGACATTTCGAATGGTTTCTTTTACTTTAGCTAGCGCACGGAATAACAAAATTTGTTCCATTTTTCTCTCTCTCAATTTCAGTTAATCTTCTTTTTTTCTTTCTTCTCATACTTGTTTGATCAATATCATGAAAATATATTAAAGTGCATTTATTTATTTTTTTTTGTTCACGTGAACGAAAACGATGAACTTTCGACATGATGCCCCGGACAGACAGCTTGCTTCAGTGTTTCTATTACATTAGAGTATGCTATTCGTCTGGGGTGTTATGATTGCCACTCATTTTTTCTGTTATTGCATGTTGTTAAATCTCTCGAATTTCTAATGGAAATCTCAGTGTAGAAAATAAATGCAAAATGTTAGATCATAATCGATACTCTTCGCTGATGGAATCCCCTTATAATTTTTTCTCTCCCAACATTTTAACAACACATATATATGCAATTTTCATTAAATCGTACGAAGTGAAAACAAAACAATGACCAATTCAATGCTTTCAGAAAAAAAAATTCCAAACGAAAAATAGACAAACAATTCAAGAAAAAACGATGACGACGAAAATGACGCAAAACAACAACTACTTGGCTATAAGGAAAAATAGATACACACATTTTTCAAGACTGATTTTTACAAAACCAAAAATAAAACACACACGCAGAAATGAGTTGACAAATTGTCGCACTGTAACATAAATCGCTTCTTGTGTTGCTTTTTTTTGCATGATTCTTTTCGGTTGTTGCTCTTTGTTCTCGTGCAAAATTAAATGGAAATTTCGGTATGTTAGCTCTGATTGTAATTAGGAGTCTCTTAATAGGAGATTTAAATACGAATCTCCAAGAGCGAATGACAAAAAATACACACAAATTAACACTCAAGCAACACATACAAAAACAAAACCCCTAAAAACAACAACAACAACAGCAACTCAATCGATATGTAACAATCAAGCACCGAAATGCAACATCAGCAAAACAATAAAACATAGATTACATACTCACGTAGGTTCTTCCTTCTCTTTAAAAAAAATCATTGATGTTTCCTGCATATTTGTAGTAGAACCGCTATCTGGAATTGTTGTATTTCTAAACCAGAAGAAGAATAAACACACAATTTTGAATAACTTTTTGCCAACTAAAAGAAAACCAATCGAATTAAATGAGAAAAACGCATTCACATTATTGTATTCGTGAAAGAAAAACACAACTAAAAAAAAGGAATGATGAATTAATAAAATTGAGATGCTATAGATTGGAAGTATTTAAAATGAATTGGACAGTTTGTGATCGGATGAGCGATCAAGGAACGATTTTTCTTTGTTTTGCAAACAATTCAAGCGTCGATACATTTTCAATCGATTCGTTTATGTTCTGTGTAGAAAGAGAACGATTGTTTGTTATCAAAAGATTGATTTGCTAATTGAAACCAAAAACGCAGAACTGTTGAAAAGCTCAATCATGAGCGGAAGAATGATAGAAAGAATGAAAAGAAATGAAAGATAATAACAAAAAAAATGCTTTTACTATTTTACTATATTCATAATGAAAAAAAAACCAACAACAACAAAATGATGATCATCTTTTGATTTCTTCAAAATTATTTACATGTGAAACAAATAAGATAAACACTCACAGACAGAAAAAGAAACATAAGAAATTCGTTGATGGCTTAATGGCAGTTAATATTCAAGTATTTTGCAGCGAATAAA
The DNA here is from genome assembly GCF_009176505.1 of Sitodiplosis mosellana. Lineage (NCBI taxonomy): Eukaryota > Metazoa > Arthropoda > Insecta > Diptera > Cecidomyiidae > Sitodiplosis > Sitodiplosis mosellana. Next base: position 679,563 of record NW_022601432.1, on the reverse strand, counting down.
ATATACAATAGATTTTGGATAATATACAATAAACACGAAGATATTTGAAGTCGAACTGTGTGCGGATTTTTTTTTTGCTACTTTTTATTCTTGATCAGCGTGACCATTTGTCACTAAGTCAGCTGTTGGATGCTTGGAGTGAATGCTCGTCAAATCTTGATAACTCATAAGTGCATCGGATTGAACCTTGAATGAAACCAATTGTCTCAGTGCTTTGAGTCTATTTCTATGCTAGGCAAAGTGTCCATAGCCAAAACTCTTCTTAAACATGGTCAGAATTGGACAAAAAAAAACACCGAAACCATACGAATTTATTAAGGAAGTTCAGAAAAAAAAACATGAGCAACAACATTTCTATAATCGATTGGTAAGTAGAAGTTGATCATATTGTTAATTGCAACCTCGAGAAGAAGAGAAAAAAAAAACGAAAAGTGCTTGCTTTAATTGTGTTTTTTTTAAATTTAGCCCGTTCCAAAAATAATCGATAAAGAAACGGTAAGTTCATCGTATCTTGCGTATGTGGTGAGTGAATGTTCGCTTTGATCTTTGGTTCAATGCTCTTCGAATTATTGAACTTTCTCAGTGTCGCTGAGTGAATTTAACGTGAACGAAATCAATTTCACTTGACATGTCTCGCTAACAGTTTGGCTGCAGTTCAGTTCCGTACGACAGCCCGTGTGTGTATGCGTTTGTGTGAATGAATTCCAGAAATCGGGTTCGCAAGTTTAATGCGCATTTTATCCGCCACGGATAAAAATAGGATACAAAACGGGAATATTTTTACAAGCAATTACGAATAGATTGTGCGATGCCCATCATTGCGCGTCAAGGAAAATTTCGAACATTCAAATTTTGCGCCTTTGTTTTCGAACAGACAGATTTGAGAGAATGAGCGAGCGAGCGAGAAGGAGAGCGCGTACGCGAGAGAGAGAGAATGTACGACGACTACATGCGCTGCGCATTAGAAATACGCTAAAAACGTTGAATTGGAACATACCATACTTAGCCAATGCTGAGAGCGAAGGGGCCATCTATGAATAGGTGCAACAAAAGAAACAAAAATCGGTTGGGGTCGTCATACATTATCCTTCTCTTTCTCTCGTTTTGAAAATCCATTTTTACTGCGTTGTTGAAATGCAATAATTTTTTTTCGTTCATATAACACTCAAACCGTTGATAGAAAATTGTCGAATTCCATTTAACAAATTAAGTGCTATGGAATGTGCTCAACGAAGTGAGTGTGTTTTTTTTTCCTTCATTTCGACTCTTCTCTTATTTCGTTTTTAGTCGATTCGAATACAAACAAATTTAGTTAATCGCAACGGCGTATTTGGTGTTTGACATAGAAGAGACATAAGTACCGACAAAAAAGTAGCCGTACAGCTGATTGAAAAAAAAAGACAACACACACTGAGTGCTGAATGTTGTGTTGTCGAATGAGAGACCAAAACAAACACATTGACAAAACAACAACGCAGCTTACAACAAAGGAGAACGTGACAGGCGCATACACATGCACGCCATTCTCTTGGCTTTCATACAAGCAATACGCACACTCATGTACACACCATCCATCGGATGGATGTAGAAAACACGAACCAAACGGAACATCTACGTTCGACGATGTTGATTCGAAGTGGCACGACAAAAACGATCATATACCAATACAAAAAACCTTCATACCATCGTTTCGCTAACTGGTTGGCTCGTGTTAGTCGTTCTGGCTCATGGGCATGTATATGTATGTGTGTGTATGTGTGTGTGTGTATGCATGTGTTCGTGTGCACATCATGTATATGTTGAAAAATAAAAACACATAATGAATCTTGGTTGGAATGATACAAGTCGACAGTAGCTCGAAACCAGCAATCAAATGAAAATTTCATATTAAAACGTGAACAATTCGCTTTGAGTTGAACGAGCAGCAGCAGAAGAAGAAGAGAAAAAAAAGTTATAGAAAGAAATTACATCAGAAAATTGAAGTGAAATGTTAAAATTCAATTGATTTTTTCATATGTGAGTGTGAGATTCAATTTGGATTGAGCGATTTTTTTTCCGTGGTTCATCAAGAAAATAAATAATCGACCAGAGAAGAAAAAAAAAGAGAAACTCGTGCTACCAATTTGTTCTCTCTCATGGTTTAACAGCAAAGGGAATTTTCACAAATTTTTCATCGTGTGTTAGTTTTTGTTCTGCTGTCTACCGATCCCTATTTCTCTCCAGTCAAAGTGAATACGACTACGAAGATTTTGTCTACCAATTTTATTTCCGAAAAAAGAAAATCAAGAGAAAAAAAAGTTCAGTTCAGAGTGTGGTGATTTTTTGTTGCCTTCATTACTTCAGTGTAGATTTTGTTTCGTTGGAATTTTCTTTTCATCTCTTAATTCAGCAGCTCTCAGCACCGATTGTGTGTTTCGAACTATTCAAGTGGAAATGTCACAAGTTTTTTCTTTTGCCAGCGCATATAAATCGCAATTCATGCAACAATCGCATTAGTGTTTCGATGAGACAATGTTGATATACGGGGAGACCATATACAAACTGATGATAGCAAATCAGTTGGCCACACCGAATAAATGCATTTTATGATCGACTATGATATAAATGATCGAAAAAAAGCGAAACAAGAACACTAAAACCCTAAAAAAATATGACATAAAATCCAGTTAAAGACGAAACAAAAACTTTTTCTTCGTCCAAAAAGCCACAAAGAGCAACATTTGCAAATTCGAACAATCGACCAATCAGAAATAAAAAAGCAACACAACAAAATAAAAAAAAACGGGGAAAAAGAAAGAGCGAATGAAACGAAATAGACGTGAATTTCGGGCGATGGAATCATCAATTAAGTAAGGAACGTGAATACAGTGAATTAAGTGCGTTGTTTTGTGTAAATTTATTCCAAGTTACACAAAACCTACGGGCTGGAAGATCGTCGCATTAAAGCAAGCGGCCGGAGACTCGTCGAGGAACGGTGCGAGAGGGAAAAAAAGTCAGCGGTAGAGAGTAAGTGAGAGAGAGAGAGAGAGAGAGAGAGAGAGAGAGAGAGAGAGAGAGAGTGGAGATGTCGAGTGATCGCCTGAAATTCATCGATTAACCCAACCAAATTTATCCAAATATTGCGAAACTCAAGAAATTTATCGGAAAAATAAATCGCCGACAAACACACAAATTACAGCGACCAACAAAGTTTGAGTGAGAGAAAGAGTGCGAGAGCGAGAGACACAGTGGCACATCCGAATTCTGTTATTTTTCCTTACATTAATGATTAGTTTGGTGGAAATAAAAGACACAATATCGCTTATTGGCCAATAGAATTGAGTACAGAAGGGAAAAAAACACGAAAAGTACAGAAACGAAAAAAAAAATACATACAGTGAAAACAAACACATTGTCACGCACACTCATATATATGTGTACAAATGAGCACGAATGTTCAATCCGAAACGAAGAACTACAGTGACTTGAGGAAGGACAGTTGTTGTGCGTGTGTTTTACACTCCGTTGTTATTGTTGTTGCTTATTATTATTTTTTTTTTATTTTTTTGGTGTTTTTCATTTCTCGTTTTGTTTTCGCTCGATTCCACCATTTAATACACGACAAGTAAAAGAAAGAAAGGAAGGAAAAATCAAATTCTCATCACAAATTGCAAAAAAAAAATAAACCGTCGCTCGTAAAACTATTCGCTTCGTTCGTGGAGAAAACCGAAAAATTTATAATATTCTTTTGTATGACCCGAACGTGAAGAGCCGGAAAAAACGCAATAGAATTTGCCAAGAAAATTGCCGCATGTTTGCATCGATCCAACATTTTTGAAAGCAGTTTTTCGAGGAAACATCGCATTTGCAACATAAAAATTCAACAAGCGACATACACTTACACACACCAGATTCGAGAATTCTAATCTAGAATTGTGAATAGCCTTGGCGTTGAGCAAAACGCAAAGTCGATAGCAAGAAGAAGAAGAAGGAGGAGGAGGGAAGAAAAACGCATAAGTCACACACACACCACCAATCCGAGAGAGTGAGAATATATCTGGATGTAATGACAATGAGTATCGACACCATCGAACGCAGCAACCAAAATGCGGAGTGAAATGACACAGTCGGCATAGAATTTCATTTTCTTCTTCAACAACAACAACAACAACAACAACAACCGCAGCAGCAAACAGACAAAAAAAATCTTTCGCGAAAACTTGTTGTTCTGTCCGTTTTGTGCTATTCATGTATGTCAGCCCACGTCTATCATCGAGTGTATGCCAGCTGTGTGGACGTTTGAAGAACATTTTATTCAGGCAAGGTATGTATAAACATGAAAAAAACACGCACACGTATACATATATTCTCGCTGTCAACCGAACAGAAAAAAAATCAAATTAAAATGTGATAAGGATTTGACTTTTGTGCCGATGAGAGAGAGACAAAAAGCCACAATTTCAAGATAAAACAAAAAAATTAATAGCCCGAAGACTTGAATTCGGAACGCGAAGCAGAGAGACCCAATGCATGGTCTGCTTTGCATGTCGCCATCATTAACAAACTACTGGCTTATTTGCAATTAGATAAAAAAAAAAAATGAATGTTGAAAAGGTCTATGTCCAAAAAATCCCAAGGTAAACGAAAGGAATTGGTGTGTTTAGAGAGTGACAGACTCAAACAGATAAGTCCAATTGAGAGTGACTGACTTGAGCGAACTTGTTGAATGAGCAAAGGAAATGTTGTTGTTCATTAAAGTTTCAGCCCATTACCCAATTACTCAATTATTGAGGTCGTGGTGTATGTTGTTTTTTCACTCTCTCACCATTTTATGATTTATGAAGAACCAAAACCCAGAAAGTAAAAAAACGAGGAAAAAAATTGAAACAGATTAACAGTTTTGTTGAATGTGTGTGTGTGTGTGTGTGTGTGTGTGTGTGTGTGTGTGTGTGTGTTTATTTCGCCGCAATTTGTATTTTCAAGTAAATTTCATGTGTTCAAATTATGAAGTAGTTGAACAATAATTTCAGGCAGCAATAGCAACGAATGCTCCGTTGACTCGACACAAATGGGTCGTCTCGCATTCACTGACCAAATCTCCTATGTTTATGCTCGTACATACGTATACATATACTGCTATAGAAGAAGGCAAGAACGGCATCGGGGCCGTATAATGCGCGCACCGCATACTAACATCATTGCATTTGACATTTCACCACATTCGATTAAAGCGATGTGCATTTCGATTATTTCAAGTTAGTGTAAGTGCAAATGTCGAAACTTACAAACGGTTAAAACAATATTAATAAATGGCGAAATAACATAAACGCAATGTAATGCAATGAAAACGATGTTTATGATAAAGACTTTTCTCTTTTTTCTTTCGTTGGTTTATTTAATGAATTTCAGTGTGTGTTCATACGTGTTTTTTTTCTTCTTCTCTTTACTTTGCTTGCCTTCGTTATATTACACACATAAATATTTTTGCTGCTCTTTCTTCGCATTACAAACTAGCTTCCCAGATATACTCAAGTGAGAGTAAGAAAGTCATACGAACAAACACGCAAACAAAAGAAGATACGATGAATTTCATTATATCGGCTCTCTGGTATGAATCGATTTTTTTTTGCTTTTGCATTCGTATAAATCAAGAGCGTTAGAGTGCTGCACATTTCAACACATTTCCCGGATTGATTGAAACGATTTATGCTTGACGATGTGTAAAGGGCGAAACGGGCATTCAATGTGATTTTTTTTCGTACGGTATCACAATATATTACCGCTAAGCAAGCGAACCGCACACAACACAACACATACACATAGGCACAGATACACGAACGAGACAGTAATTAGTAGCACCCTGACCGATTAATTCATGCACCTTTTTTTCTCCATTTATCGGCCCATTCTATTTGCCGATTCAAAAAATAGGCGAAATTGTTTTTATTTATTTTTTCGTCGAAATCCAAAAATATACCTTTCGAACGCGAACCCAGACAACATGAGCCAAAAAAAAATATTGGTCGAATTGATTTTTCGAAGCACCCTACCGAATATTATCGGACTATGGATCACCTGAAGCAATTTTTTTCTTCATTCTGTTCGTCTCTACATTTACAAACGTATAAGGCGTTATTATGTTTTTATTTTTCTTTCACTTCTTCTTCTTCTTCTTCTGGTGTGTGTGTGTTCAATCTGATGTAAAGAATACTTGAAAGCACAATATATACATATTCATTGTAAGTATTATATATGTCAATACATTTGGCACGTTGAAATCGTTCATTGGCCATTCCCATCTATTTTATGGTTGAATTGTCAATTCAAAACTTTACATCGCTCGACATTTGCCCACTTAATAATATCATTAACCTCGAGTCGAGAAGCATAGCTGAAAATCAACCGAAGAAACACAGAACAAAAGACAAACGAATGGTCGGTCGGTCGATAAACGACGACGGACGGCTAAATAAAACGATATCGACCAGAATGGAAAGAAAAAAACTGACACAGAGAACAAAGACCATCGACAAATATCATGGTGTAATAATCAGTTTTTTTTTATCTTTGTGGGTTCTGTATTTGCCTTTTTTTTCGTGTGGAAAAGATTCAGTCCAGACGAAGTTTTCGCATATACATA
>NW_022601432.1:667401-672934 GCF_009176505.1 Sitodiplosis mosellana | reverse complement strand
TTCGTGTGGAAAAGATTCAGTCCAGACGAAGTTTTCGCATATACATACATATCTGATTTTCCACACGAACCTACATCGCAAAAATAACATCATCAAGAACAACAAACAATGTTGTGTACGGTGCGCTGGCGTGTGTACACGGCTCACCTATTTAGGATTCACTTCATTTTCAAATAATTGCTCGTCATTATGAATCGTCATGTCTCTCTCTCTCTCTGAGTGTGTGTGTGTCTTAATAGAAATGCATGCTTTAAGGCATTGTGACACTAAACTCGGAACGCGAATGAGATTCTGACAAACCGACTCTCTACATACATGGACACGCACAAATACAATTTATTCGCTAAAAAAAATATTAAGCACACACGTTTCCGAACGGAGAACCGTTCATGGCTTTATCTCTTTCTCTCGCCCCCTTTGTGTGTGGTGTGTGTGCGTGATGGAGAGCGAATAAAGGAGCGAAAGAAAGAGCAAACGAAAACAGACGACGGCCATATATAAACGAAAGATTTAGAATGGAACAATGGGGAGCAGAACACAGTATAAAATTGAAAGAAGAGAAGAAAAAAAAAACACACATATCCCATTTCTTCCTCATGTGGGTCGAAATTAAAACGGTCAAAACATATTTTTGTTTTGTTCTTCTTTTTCCCATTAAACTTTTTTTTTTAACATGATCGAACACGTTTCGGTCATATTGTGCACGTAAACTTTTTCTACCATCTTTACAGCCATAAGTCCAGTGCCCGTGAATCAATAGCATATTTGTGTTTGACCGTGGAAATGTTTTACCCAACGAAATACCGTGAGGATATTTTGATGATGGAGGAGAAAAAAAAAACAATCATTGATTTCAAATGTGTTTGTTGTTTTGAGTTTGATTACAGTCGCTCTGGATATAAACAATGAGATATGATTAATTTTATACGCAGTTGAGAATCAACTTCAATCATTGATCGAACTGTGTGTATCGAACTTTGTTCGAAGCGCGTTGATTGCATACAGTAAGATTTTGATTGCAGGATTTTTACTGCTGTTGTTGCTATTGTTCGTAGCATTCATTTACATGTGAAGTATGCTTTCAATTTTAAACACACTTTCGTGTGTTTCCCTATAAAGTGTTAATTATTTATGAATGCAAAATAAAATTGCAAATCAAAAATCGAACAACCCGGCTGCAGCAGCAGCAGCAATAACAGAATTGAATGGAAGACGAGAAAAAAAAAGAAGAAAAAAACAATTGCGCATTTATTCCCATTTGGTTCGCAATTTGCACAGACCTCTAAAAAATTTATGTTTTCAACTGCGTCGAAGGTGACGAATAAGGTTCGGAAAGTTTTGTAATTGTCATGTCGCGAAATATAATACACATTGATGACTTAAAAAAAAATACGGAACCGACGCGCTTGTCTATGCACGCAGAGAAGAAAGAAGATGAAGAGCTTTCCTTTGTGTTCGACATATTGTTGACTTTGAATTGCAGAATGTGAAAAAAAAACCAGAAATAGCTGCGATGACCGCGAATGAACTTTTGTCGTATTTTGCGTCGATTTTTGTGTTTTAGTCACTCTCTGCTCAAATTAGACGGTTTTTATTTTATTTGTTATATAGCCGTAACCTTATGTGCACATGGATTGGATTCATGTATATGGCCCGAAATTGCGAGTAAATGTACGGCGATGCAAGAGAGAGAGAGAGACACAGAGACACAGACAGACAGCAAGAGCAAGAGCAAGAGATAGCAATATCGAGAGGCAAAGCACACAGCAGGAGAATACATATTGAGAGTTGACTGAAATGAGAGACGCAATTCGATCAATGAGTAAAACAGTTGAGCGTTCAGCAAACCTAAACCGTACATCATCATCATCATCATCATCATGACAAGAGTCGGAGACGTCTCTCGCTTTTGCTCTCCTAATTGATATATTTTACGTGGTTTGCCTATATTTATGTGTTAAATAGTTTCGAAAATTGCTTGAGAGATGTGAGAAAAAGAAGAAAAAAAACAAACGAATTCATCGTCATCATCATCAAGCGATGAACATTTTACATTGACTTGGATGACATTCATTGTGCGTTTTGTGTCCATAGAAGCTTTGCGTGCGTATGGTTGATTGAGCATTTTGTCTAGACAAAGAGAGCTGCGATTCATTTTTATACACATCAAATGTTGACTTTCTTTTTTTTTCTACTTCATACTACTTACGTCTATTTTAAATAAATTTACGGTCGTTTTTTTTTTCTTCTGTTGTTGTTGCTTTTAGATTATTGTATTATCGTTCGTTGAACAACGGTTGGCCATGTGACTGTGGCAATAAAATGCATAAATCGTTTATTTTATTTCATTTTTTTTTCTTCCTTTCAACAATTTTATACACATACGTACATTATACCTATGCCATCGTACATAATTCAAGCTCTCGTTGTAATTAATTAATTATTTATTTGTATATAAAATACGAGGAGAGTTAGAGAGAGAGAGAGAAAGAGATGGATGGATGATGAGCATTAGCTTGCTGTGCATTCGCTTGGCAACTGTAGCCTAAGAGTTCAAAATGGAATCAACATCATGTGCGTTTGTTTTCCTTCACCTGATTAGAGTGTTTACCGTGAGCTGTGTACCTGACTTGCGATTGCAATAACACACACAACACACACATCGCATCGCGTACGTAAAATGCATGCACGATTTTGCCGCTTGTAACGCAAAACTGATTACAACCATTGTTCTATTTCGAACACACAAATTATCGTACGATCGTTGGAGGAGTGGGAATAAAGTTTGTGTTTTTTTCATCTATTTTTATTTGATTTCTTCGTCGTCGTTGTTGTTGTTGTTGTTGCTTTTTCTTTCTTTTCTCTCTATGGTGCACAACAATGGCTGGATAGATATAAGTGCGTAGTTTGAAACCAATATCTAGCACATGCATGCAAGTAGGAAATTTAATGCATTGAACGTGTATACAGCAAAAAATATTGCACCTCGCGCACTACTTGCACGCAGCGTGGAAATTCAGTGGCCGATGTAACAGCAACGCATATATTTTAGTTTTTGCTCATTCGACGAAGAAATTTATCGAAAGTTGTTGTTCATATAAGTAATGAGTAATAACACCACCAACACATTTTCATTGTATGATATTTGGCTGGTTCCAAAGATCCAACTTTGATTTCGGTACACAATTCTTTTTTCCAGACCTTAAACTTGACACAAGATAAACGAGTCGATGGTTTCAAAATTTATCAGAAATAAGAAAGCAAAGCGTTACACCCGTTAAGTTTTAACATTCAATTGAGCTCTGGCAGTTTTTGATGTAATCACAACAAGCCAGTAGGTGATACTTCTAGATAAAGTGGCCTAATACTATATCACAATTCCATCAGTAGAGCGTACAACGCTTTTTTTTCCATGACATAGTGTGGAAGTATGTAATTTATATAACATGTACAGTTGTGCCCATTCACTAGCGCGTGCTAGTGATAACTTTGTTTGGGTTTTAGTATTCACTTATCTTGAACCGAAGCAAGCGATTATCACGAATGAATTTTAACAATTTTTTTTTCTTTTTGTTATTCGACTTGGTTCATTTTTGTGTGGCTGAGGGGCAAATTTTTTCTATGCCAATCGATAATGCATACACGTCGATATGCATGCAAAATGCCGCATCGAATGATCTGTATGCGTTCAATGAAAGTCAATTTTTTTTTGTTGTTGTTTGTATCTAGTCATGAATTTATGAGCTGTATTTGGCCGTGCAATTCTGCCTTTTTTTTTGGTTTCTGTTTTATTTTCATTATTTGTATTCCATTTTTTCAATAAATAATTATTTTGTTCGCGCTTGAGGAATTATGTTTGAATATTTCAATCAGTGTAAATGCGATTAAAAACGTTCCGTTAGCATGAATTGCGATGATACATATATATATATATATATATATATATGTGTGTGTGTGTGTATGGGCTGTGTGTTTTCCATTCAAGTTTTTCCCGTCTTCCTCGGTCCGCCCCTCTCGCTCGGCCGTTCGCTTCGTACCAGCCAAACACTACTAAAACAGATACCTGAAGTGAAACAAAAAACAGGTCATGAACGTTTGACAAAAAAAAACGAAGAAGAAAAAACTGGAGCCGTTGCAATGCTTTGCTGGCATAATCTAAAGTGCGACGAGTGAATTTATATCAAAGAGCCATTTCTATGAAAACGGCAAGCGCACGCGGCACAATTCAATCTATATTTCACACACTTCACCGAAAAAAGCCAAAGCAAACTCGAAACACACGTACACACGAACAATTTTTTTCTTTTCTCTCTGATCTATTAATATAGTGGCATATTCAAACTGTTTCGAAGATTATCTTTACAAGTGATATTTGAATGTATGACGGCATGCTATATCGATTCGTCTAAATTGCAAAGAAAAACAGTTATCGACTCGCAACAGCAGCCGCCGCAGCAGTAATTGTGAGAGATCAGGCGGTAGTTTTCCATCAATCTCTCACGCATTTAATGCTAAAGGCATATGGTTAGATTGAATTGATTTTGTGAAATACGTGTGAAACGATCCACCCTACAGTAAAAGTGCAATATCTCTCTATCTTAATATTGAAAACTCGATAAAGCATAGCTCTCGAGCTGTGTACCATAAAATGCGCAAAAGCCATATAACTTGTTTCGTCGTTGTTGTTTGTTGTTTTTGCATATGAGCACGAGACATGTTCACCACATGAGCGATTGGCTGGTGCTTCTACTGCTGTTGCTGCTGTTATAAACACCTATAAAAGCATGAGAGAGCATCACAATCATGTTGGCCAGACGTACTGAGAGCAGGTAAAAAGATGCGAAAATAGATATATACATACACAATGCTGTAATATTTATTGCGTTTGCAACTTTTAGCTTACACGTGTAACGTGCCGAGATCGAGTTGTGCCTATGTATATAACACATTTGAATCCGTTTGAACACCGAACAAACGAACGAACAAAAAGCAAGCATAAACAAACAAGCCAACATCCCAAGGTCCAAACTAATAAATGCTTTTTGGAATGTTGAGGGGCATTCGGAGTTTTTTTTTTTCATTCTACAAAGACTTCCGTCATATGGAAAGAAAAGCATCCACGCAAAGTAGAAGCGGAAAACGGCAAACGCATTTTCGAGAATTAGGAATTTGTATGATTTTAGGGCCGCTTTTTTTCTTGTTCGTTCGTTCGTTCATTCGTTCAGTTCAAATTACCGATTAATATCAAGGATTGATGAATGAGACACCGAATATAATATTGAAATGAAGCAAAAGCGGAGCAAACGCTCGTGCCATTCCCAAATGATTCGTGTAAATGGCGTACGACGCAAATTGGATACATATTTTTTTGTTCGTTACGAGAGAGGAAAAAAAACTGACCTTTTATACGCGCTCTGTTCTGTTTATTTTTGACGGAATAAGTATTGCGTCATCCATGCATGGATTGAGCTCGATTCTCTCCCTATCTCTCTCTCTCTCTCTCTCTCTCTCTCTCTCTCTCTCTCTCTCTCTC
>NW_022601432.1:655328-667391 GCF_009176505.1 Sitodiplosis mosellana | reverse complement strand
CTCTCTCTCTCTCTCTCTCTCTCTCTCTCTCTCTCTCTCTCTCTCTCCATACACATAGGAACATCTGCTTAAAATATGAAACTCGGTTTTCTTCGAAAAAATTAACGAACAAGAAAACAACAGCAAAATAGAAACTCACTTCAGCTATTTGGTTTCATTTTGTGTGAGATATTCACGTTTTTTTTGTTGCAATCTGTAACATTTTTATAGCTCATCAGTTGATCAGAGTGTGATTGAATAAAATGTTATGAAAAATGTACAAGAGAATCGGTTCAGACCGATACTATTTCTGTAGCCAAGATTTTATTAGCTCTAACTCTGTCACACGTTCACACATACAATGGTCAATTGAACAGTTCGAAGGAAATGGTGTGAAAATCGTTTTTTCCCCGATTGCACATAGTCATATTCATTGCAGGAGACACACTAAATTTAAGTCTCGGTGCAAACGAACCAAAACCCAAAGCCCAAAGTCCAATATCTCTCGATAAAAATGTACACACCGATGTGACACACTTTGAATAGTGTGTTATTTTCCGGCTCTTACATTCCTACTCAAGTATATATGTGTGTGCCCCAAAAAAAAAGAAGAAGCTCTTTCTAATTTATTTTATTGCCTTTTTCTCCTCCAAAAGCCGACAAAACATGTTCACATCACCATAAAATTTATTAATGATTGTTCCATGGGGCACCACAATGCATACACTTTTTGGACTGTGTTTGTGTGTGTATGTGCATATATGTATTTTCTGCTTTGCGAAAGCAACTTAATTTTGTTTACCGTTCGGTTTTTAACTCATCTCAAGCACATATGTTATCGCATATGTTATCAACGTCGTGGTTACATTTGCCAATAAATGTCACGATAACATAAAAAAAAATTAAATAAAAATATATCCGATTGCATACAGTGAGCGTTACCTGCAAACCTGCCCATTATTTAGATTCAACTTTTTTCTTTCCATTTTACATGCAAATATGACAATGAAAATACGTGTCACAATTTTTTCTCTTCTAATTCATTTTGCATGCTGTTTATTTTGAAAAAGAAAAAGAACAAGCAGAGAGAGAGAGAGAGCGAGAGAGAGAAAGAGAGAGAAAGAGAGAGAGAGAGGAAAACCGAACAAAACAGATATATTTTGCCATCGAAATTATTGTTATTTTATGTGCCGCTTGGAATATATGTGAAGAGCACAAAAGATTTATTACGCATGTACTTGTACATAGCGAATCGATCATATGTATGCTTGAGTGTTTCGTGTCATTAAAAACCAGTGGCTCAAAACATCAGCCAGCCTAAAGTCATTTGAAATGCTGTGATTTTGTTGGTGCCGTCACTGCTGCTGCCGCTCTGCTGCTGCCGCTCTGCTGCTGAAAATTCATTTGCTTTTGTTTGAGTTTCAATAAAACGAACTAACTAAAGCATATTATATATATATTCACAGCACCAAACGCCAAATAGTATGCGTTATATAAGGTTTTGCTCTAGTCAGAGAAAAAAAAATCAACATATATACAAATCTATATAGAAGAAGAGCCCAAGGAAAAAAAAAGACGACGACAACGAGAAATATAACGAATGTAAACAAACACAAGTAAAAACAACAACAATGCCTCACACGCGACGTATATTGCCTATTTTTGGACAATCAGCTGTTCATTATGTACGAAAGGCAAAGTGCCATTGCTGTACGTGTGCCTGTGGAATTAACGCTCTCGGGAGAGCGAATCGGTTTTTGTGTGTTTGTGTGTTTCTTTACACTGTGAAAACGGTCACAGGCTTGCTATCCTCTTTCTTTGCTCGTCATTTGACACGAACGTTGTATGAGACAAACGATGGATTGAAATGCTGTTGACAGCTGACTTTTTGTTTTTTCTTCTCTTCTCTTCTCTTCTATTCTTTCTATCCCAATGTATATCCACACACAAGCTGACACTTGAATACACGAACACATTCACTCACATATACACATGAACCCAAAGCTTCAAACACACTACTCACGACATGGTTTATATAATGTAGTCGAGCGTTACACGCTACGTTCATGTTATACATGTATTCCGTTTTATTTGATTGTCTCTCGCTCGCACGAAGTGCGTTTCATTTACTGCTGTGCCAAATTGAGAGACAGAGGAAAAAGGATGCAGTGCATTCGCTTGCGACAACATAAACCACAAGCAAAGCTCCCATGCAGCAGCAGCAGCAGCACCAGCAGCAATTTTCCATCTGTGCTCAATTGTTCACATATTCTTGTGTGCTCATACTTGTGCTCGCACTGATACCTATACCGATTATTACGTTGTTTGGATTTCATGCGATTTTGTACTTGATTTCTATATGTAGTTTTAACTACAGCATACAGATATTTTCGCTCGTTTGTTACTTCTTTCGAAAAACTCACGTTTAAATAGAGTCTCTTCATATGATTTTTTTTGTTCGTTCGTTTCGTTGGTCGTGTACAAATGATTTTTACAACAAATAGTCAAATTTATAAAACAGTGAATGTTGCTTCACTGTTTCTTTTTTTTCCCTTCTCTCCGTCTCCCTCTCACTCGCTCGCACTCTTGCTCTCTTTTGTCTTTTTTATGTGTACAATTTACTCATGTTATTTTTTTTTACTGTTTATTTCCAACAATCACTTTCATTATGTTGGTTAATGTTTTGAATTTGCCATGCTATGCCACTGCAAATATTTATACGTGTTTTTTTTCTTTCTGTCTCTCGTATGAAAAATTTTTGTATTTTGGTGGAATATATTCAGCTGGTATGGTTGAAATGGAAAACCAGAGCTTAGCTAATGCCATACGGTATGTTTTCGATCTGAAATAGCCCCATTGTAAATTTTTCTCATTGATTAGCTATTGCATAAGCTATTATTTGGTGTATTTCAAATATTATTGAATTATATTTAGTCAGCTGCGCAAAATAAATAAATTTTTATTTGTGATTTGTTGCTTTGCCACGTGCATATGATGCTCTTATGTTTCAAATGAAATTCACTTGTTCGAATGAACGAAAGAAAGAAAAGAAAAACATCAAGTAGTCTCTCAATTTGTTTTGATCGAGAAGCGCAAAGAAAATGAAAAACGAACGAAAAGTACAAAACAATGACGGCAAGCAGATAACAGGGGAGCTTTTGGCTGTCGACGGAAAAAAGGCATTGCAATTTGTATTGTTTGTACTTGGCACTTTTTCGGTATTTTAATTCGGTGCGCATTTGATTTGTTTTCTCTATTTTGGTCGATATTTTCTGAAGGGCCGCAATTGTGAATCATGTTTTGGTAATTGTTTGGAGCTGAAATCGTTGTGTGACAGCTCAATGAATTTTCCAACGCAAAATATGACATCATCTGGAAAACGGAATTATGAGTCGTAGGCCGTTGAAAATGTACGTGTTGAGCGGAAAATTTTTCATTATTGTCGGCTTACCCCCCCCCCCCTCCCCATAAATGGACGTATTTCCGTTTGACTCATTGCACCGATGTTTATGCAATCATGGGAGGAACATTCACAGAAAAACAGCTCGAGAATATTGGAATTCGCAGGAAGAATATAATTTCGATTCGAATAAACGAGTTTTTTCTTCAAGTAATTCGGCCGAATGTTGAATGTGTGTGCGACAAGCAAATATCAGCCCGTTTCGATTAGCTTGATTAATGGCTATTTTGATTACATCGCTATACATGGAATATTCCAACTCATTCTCGTTTCCAACCCGATTTCTCACTAATAATTCTTGCGAAAAATCATCGCCGACAAATAAACGTTAATTATTCACATGAAACAAGCATTAATAGCGCAAACGTGTGCGGGTGTGCGCGTCCGAGTCACATTTGACCGTTTTGTAGTGAGAAGCGCTCAGAATAATATTCAATACAATTCCAAAATGCTTATTATATTTCATGCTATAATTGATCGTAAGTCAAACGATTGCACTAATATATATTAAGTGTGTGTTTCGTTGTGTAGTTTTTTTTTTCTTTTTCATTATTGAGTGCGACTTTGAATGTGGCTCAGCATATAGCATTTTAAAAGTGAATGCATTTATTTTTTATATGCGTCTTTTTTTTTCGTCATCATATATCGTAAGCGAATAATTGAGTCAAGCAGCAGCAGCGAAAAATGAAAAGAGTTTATGTGGCTCGCAGCATTTCCATTTCTTATGTAACTAGTTCAATTTCACAAAGGCCAGGTTTTAAGAGCATATTGGAATGTAGGAATTATGTTAGTTTCACCCAGTGAAAGTTGTTGAAAATTGTGAAATCTCTCTCGAGCTATAAAAGTAGAGATTCAATTTTGCGCTAATGTCAAGTGAAGTAGAGCGATTTGTACGTTCTAAGATTGAATGCGATTTATGAAAGAGGCAGAAAAAAAATAACTAATAACAGTAGCAACAGTAGTAACGTCAAACTTAATGTCTTCACTACTAATCTAATGTGTACGATTCAAGTAAATGTAGGCACCTGCAAAATGTCAAACACAATTTCTTGCCACGTAGGAGCTGAACCCATATAAGTTCAGAAAACTATTTTTGGAAGAATTTCAGCATGAATGAAAAGAGAAAAAAATTAGAAATAAAATCAGTTGAGACTCAAGCATGAAAAAAAAATAAATAGAGAAGAAAAAAACAAATCGAAAGGAAAAGCGGAATTTTCGGAGTCCCAACATATTGAACTTATTGTTTGCCTGACATAACCATTTGGAACAAAAAAAGTGCTGTGGATCTATTTTGATTAGTGTTAAGAAAGAAAAATGAAAAACTGCTGCTCAACACAAGTCGCTTCCGATTCAAATGAGAAACTCACACAAATGCTAGAGTTCATATGGGAAGTGTGCTTGAGATGGTCGCTCCATCCATTTTCACATCTCTCTCTCTCTCTCTCTCTCTCTCACACACACACACACACATTCTCTCGAATCATTCGCTCATAAATTTAAGCGAATGGCGAAATGTGTCTTGGAAATCGTGCCAAGCGTTCATTTATTTATTGTTCTCCAACAATATCCCTGCTAAAATGTTCGGAAAATATATTTGAGCACAAAATTTAGCTTTTCGTTAGCTGCTGTTGTTATTGGTGTTATTCGGAATCGGCCACGGCAAACATGCCGCTGGTCCGTTCAAACATCGCGGATCTATGCTCATGTGAAATTCAAGCTCTCTCGCGCGCTGTGGAAACGAGTATTGTTGGCACCAATGCGGTTATTTTTTTTTTCGTGTATGCGAGCCGTGAATACATGGATCATGACATACATTGCACGAGTTTGCATGTGCACAATTTCTATAATGTCATATGCATATCTACTGTTTCAAAACCTCGAATGAAAGGATGCAATCTATTGATTTATTTGCCATGTGCATTTTGACATATTTTTTTGAAAGTTTCTTCTTTTGCCACATGCAATTATCGCCTGCATTTTATCAAATAAATTTGACGCGAACAAATGATGAGCATGTTCATTTGATGAGCATGTTTATTTTGTTTTTGGCAATGACTCACACGCTCATTCTAATAAGATAACAGTACCTACGAAACATGCGTTGTCAAGTCGTTAGCTTTGTGTGATGTTAGAATGATTGCGTATGCGTTTTTCGTGTTTCGTGCCGTTTCAATTCGTTCGTCACATTTGAATGATTGTGATATTGGGCGTGATTGAGTGTGTAGGAAATGGCTGAATAAATCACGAATTTCGATTTCGAAAAAAGATTCATTCGAAATTGTCGACTAGGCTGTAAACAAAACAAAATTGAAAGAAAAAAAAAACACACGGCTATACCAAACCACAAAACAGTTAATTATTTATATTCGAGCGTGAAATTTTTCGCTTAATTGGCATCGAATTGAGGAAAAAATCTATTCAACAAAACATTACATCACGCTCAGCTGTCATGGTCATCATGGGGAGATAGATATGCTTGCTCTTATCGCTCTCGCCAATCTGAACGGATGTTGAAATTATGTTGAAAGTAAATTGATTTGTTTTGCGTTTCGGCACTTTGTGGATGCGATTTTGATCGAAATCGAACAAAAAAAAAACAACCGAGTGAAAATATTCGCACAATGTCATCAATTTTCACTTGAATGCACTTTGTTGAGTGCTGCAATATCGGCTAATTTATTTATATACATGTATATGCTTCATGTCAATTTGAATTGGTTGTGCTTTTATTCTTTCTGTATTTTGCACATTCGCTTTTTCAAAAGTCAATGGAACAAGGAACACATTTCAAAGCATCGTCGCAAGTCAAAAAGTGACGCACAACATTTATATAAAATGCTATTTTTAATGGAAAAGAAATCGAAAATAGAGAGAAATGAATCGGCATTAAGTGATCGAGTCGGCGTTTGTATGCAGTACATAAAGTGCACGCCGTTATGAGCATACGAACATGAAAAGTCGGCAGAATTTGGTGTGTGTGTGTTTGCAGAACAACGCCAAAAAATTTAATTGAGCCAACAGCGAATCGAGTGTAGCACAAATCAATGTCAGCTCAAATTAAAAGCGGTTACTTGTGGCGCGTTCGCTACAACGAAATGTTAATTCGAATAGGTCATGCACTGTATTCACTCACCCACACACTTAATACCTTTGCCTAGTTTTTATTTCTTCTGCTCGTTTCTTTTTTGTTCATGTTGCTTTGACTGTGCTGCATGTGTCTCTCACTCAGGCACAAAAAATCACATATGATCTATACTTAGAATGCAATGTACTGTTGCATTAAACAACAAGAAAAGAGCAATTTTGCAGCACGTTTTTAGCCTACATTTAGGTTGTGCCGTGCAATGTTTGTGCTTCATAAATCATAGCACATCGCGCAAAATGGTTACGTAGAATCAATGCCTCTTTTGCTTCACCCGCTACACCTCACCGAATCATTCTCTATGTGTTTGTGTGTGTTCGTGTGCACCGAAGTTTCGATATACAGTATGCACACCACATTATTTTTGCTTCTTTAAGCTGAAAGCCGCAAAACACAAAATCGAATAATTAAACGTCATATAGCCGAGCCGAGTGTTAAATAAAATAACAATATAAAACAAATTTGTGGGGATTCAAATGGCATTGTAGCGAGAGAGAGAGAGAGAGAGAGAAGCAACAACAAATCGACTAACAGTAGTCGGAGACTTTAAGGCGAAATTAACGAAACTTGAGAGTGTTGTGCTTTTTGCTGTTGCTGTTGCTGTTATTAATTGAACAGTTTAGAATTGGAATCGAGCGAGCAAGAGAGAGAGAGAGAGAGAGAGAGAGAGAGAGAGAACAAGAAGAAGAAGAAAGAGTGATACACCAAGTAGACGGAAAAACTAAGTAAATTTGAAATGAACAAAAAATAAAATCAAAAACCAATCGCATCGCACAATTGGGTTTAATTAGCTCACATTCCGACACTGCTGCTGATTGCATGCACATTGAGGAAGGTCACTTATAATGCCATTTGGACAGAAATGAACAGAAAAAATGCATATAACGAGACGTAAATTCTTGCAGATTTTTATACCATTGTGCTTTCAAGCAGTAGTGGAGAAATTACGTACTCAAATATACACTGTACTTCAGTACAATTGATTGGTAAATAATCATGGCGGCTCCATACTATTGCAAAAAACACAAATGGTATAAAGCCTTCACACGTTCTTTCAACAAAAGCATCGGAATTTTCTCATTGGCCCCATTCAAATGTGAATTCGATTTGAAAATTATTACAATAGACACGACTCACTCTTTATTTCTTTCATATGAAATAGAATTTTCTTACATCTTGCACTGAAACTTAAAAAATTGTCACAGTCGAATGAAACTTAACCCTCTAATGCATACAACCGCCTCTAGACGGGCAACATTTGAACGCCTGTAGAACGTTAACCGTACATCGGATCACATTGCTTCAAAAAGAATTTTTATTCGTCAATGTTCTTTCTTTATTTTTGTCTTTAGCAATATTTGCCTATGTAGTGTGATTGTAAAGTTATAAACAAAAATGTGTGCAAAAACAAAAATTTGACAAAATAAATTATTCGAACTCAAAATTAGACACATTTTTGACACTTTTAAACAATGGATTTGATTGTTCTATGATTTATGTCAATCACATTTTCTGACTAAACCATGAGGAATCCAGGATTATGAATATTTTTTTTATTATCTATGGCCAAAAATCAACCGAGTACCAGCCCTGGGAAAAATTAATGCATTAGAGGGTTAAACTATATAATCTAAGTTACATTCACATTCATAACGAAATCACCACAGTCGATAGTGGTATCTGTTGACACTAACTAATGATAACGGCTTTGCATTTTTATGGCTATTTCGAATGAGTTTTGGTTTGTTGTTGGTTTTTTGGAAATAAAATCCTCCATACAGCATGCGGTTAACCGGTTTGATAAAAGTAGCATTGGATAAAGAAAAGGCCAAATGTATTCAAAGCAGGGTTTTTCAATTACACTTGACGATAAGGCCTTAAACCATCAGTCAAACGCTGTGCCATTCAAACGTAAACAAAATAACTGCATTCATTATCGGTGTAACGATAGGACAACTGATAATTGGTCAAAGTGTCAAACACTGAACAGCAACAAAACACACAATAATTCATGGCACGATTGAGAAAAAGAATATGAAAGAAACAAAAACTCACATTTAAAATTGATTTCTTAATCGAACATTTTTCATTATCAACGCAATTTCATAAGCAATGATTCAATTTTAAATTCACACTGTTTTTTTCTACTTCTTCTTCTGCCGTCTTTTTTTATTTTTAGATGCATAGTGGCAGCTCATTAACTCCAGAAAATCCGGCCCTTTCCATTTCAATCGGCATCTCGGCGCTTATAATCGAAGGAAGACCATTATACGATGATGAGTACACCATTGACACCGTTGATGGCCATCAACGGCGTCCGATTGACAATAGTTTCATATCATTAAAGCTAAAATGCTTTCGATCACCACAGCCAGAATCTCCACAACGTCTATTGGGTGAGTTAATTGTTAATTGCTGTAGAATTAGAAGCGACGACGAAGAAAAATAAAGACACACACACACACACACACACACTCACGAACATATACTATATATGCACTTATGAACAAGAGTGTAATTAGAAATTAACATGTTATTATTTTCTTCTCTCCATGTGAATTCCGAATGAACGTCATTCGTTTAATATGCAAGAATGTTGTTCAGCAAACCATTCAATTCTAATGAAAATAAGCTCATTGTGTTGATGCTGTTATTGTGTTTTATTTTTCGTCATTTTCAAAATTCAGGTACAAAATTTGATTTACACTCAGCAAAAACACCAGATCGTAAACCATCGTCAGTAGGCATAACCGATACGCCGTCTGGATCTTCAGCATTTGCATCAAAAACTGATTCAACCGAACATTTGGAGCGATTGCGTCAAAAATTGCATCAGCTACGTTCGTTGCCAAGCACGAGCTGCGATTTTGCTGAACAAAGCATTGCCGTTTCAATTGAATCACCGCCGCCTGCAACGACATCCAGCGAAAAAGACCTTGATCAGGATGAACTATTGGATATTATCTACGAACGTCGTTCATCTGCTTCGGCCACTGCCACCGTCACGTCAAAGGAGAAACCAAAAAAACCGCTCGAACTACAGTTTTTAGGTATGCTTGATGAAACAATGCAACGACGAAGTCTTGTGTGCTTTTTTGTGTGTTTGTGTAGAAAATGATATCAATTTCTCTCTCTCTCTCTCTCTCTCTCTCTCTCTCTTCCTATCTGTCTGTCTCTCATTTCTAGCATCGAGATCAACATCACTGCAACGAACACCACGTTCGCTCAATGAACACAATGGTCTATTGCAAACGGTCACCTCTTGGACGACCAATAAATTTTCGCCCACTAAATTCAGCACACCATCAACCGCATCTTCATCCCAGTTGATGTCGTCGGGTTCGTCGTCCATTTTGTCACCGACCACAACCGCTTTCCTCTGCGATACCAAACAAAAGCATGATAAACGCGGCGGAAAGGTGCTTGGACCACATTGTACCCAATTCTTATCGAAAATTGGCTTATTAAAAAGTGGACAGTGGACCGATTACTCGATTGAGGTTGACGACCATCAATGTTTTAAAAGCAATGAAACGGTATGTAACAAACAAACCAACATTATTCGATGATCACCATAAACTATACACAACGAAAACATATTCTAATTTATGCTGAATTTTCATTCGTTTTTCATGCCGTCACAGTGTTATCGTTGGCAACAATGCTACAAACAAATTGTACCAATATTTTCTCGATGCGAACCAATCTGTATCGAAGTATATTTAGGACCAGAACATCATGTGATTCTTTTGGAACAGTGGATTATCCAGCAAAATCAAGAGTAAGTTTCCGGAATGCTTTGAGAACAAGAACAAAGGAATCCGTTTGAATGGATTGAAGAATTCAAAGTGTTTTGTGTGGTTAGAAGTGAAATGTTTGTGAATAAAATGTATGTGTTTTCCCTTTTGGTTTTTGTCATTTTAGCCCGGGTCGATTTTCAATGACTATTCAATCGCTATGCACTGCCATTAGGAGTCAATTACATTTCTCTCAAATTACTGCTTGGTCCGATCTGTTGAAAGCTTCATCGCCACTCGATCCAGAGCTCAAGTCAAATCCACGCATCAAATCTTCATTGAAAATGCCTTTCAAACCGAAATTGGATATTTTGTATCGCGTTCGACCGTATTCGGATGCAACGCCCGCATGTTTCACCGCCACACCGATTGTGCACAATTTCCCCGAAACAATGATATCCGATCACTTGTCAATTAATGTATCGTTAAAAAGTTTACCACGCATGAAATCCATACCGAAACTAAATGATTCAACGGACATTTTGTGCCGAGAGCTGGTGAGCGAAAGTCCAATTACACCGCCTTTAATCGCTGACGATCTACCAGAGTTCGATTGTCATGAAAAGGGTAAGCATCGTTGTGCATTCGATGAGGAATCACCAACCGACGATGCCATATCGCATCGAGACAAACAGCTGATGAAATACAAAAAACGCATTATGCGCCGTGACAAGAAAAAACGCAACGATGGATTGATGGTCAGCCAACAATCGGCCGAGAGCGGCGCCGGCAGTGGCAGCGTCATCGGCAGCAGCTGTTCAATTAACCGAAGTGATGCAAAACATTTGCAAAAACTATCCATGACACATTTCAGGTAAGATTTTCGACAATTTCTTTGGATCATTTGGAGTATTTGCTCGGTTTTGGGATTCTTCTTTGGATAATCAAATCTTGATCATTGTCAAAACTAACAATTTTTCTTCAATTTCCCAATCATGCACACAGCCCACTTGATCAACACACAATAAACCCGAACAAACCACCATTGTATTCAAGTATGAGCGTCGATGAATCAGAGCCAACACTGAACGACAGCAGCAGCAACAACAACAGCAGCTGTAGTGATTTAGCAACGAATAGTAGCGCGACCACGTCTTATGCATTCAATCAAACGATGCACACATTTGGTATGGCTCAAAATACGATGACGTTCACTAAGTCAACACAAACAACTGCCATTGAAATGACATCAGTTGGAACACAAACTGATGAGTAAGTTGAAATCGAATAATGTTTTGTTTTTTTCTCTCTTTCTCACTCTCTCGAGTACAATGACCCAACAAAATCTTATATTGAACGTAATTTATTTTACAGAAATCAACATTATAACGCGCAATCAAACCAAACCTGTAACGGCCAAATTGTATTCCATAATTGCGATTTCTGTGGCATTGAGATGCAATATTTCTGTTGGAATTGTGATAAACGAATGTTTATGGAAACAGCTGATTCGCAAGACAATCTCGGCAAGGGTGATCTGTTACTGAAAGCAATACAAAGAACGCCATCAGTAAAACAGGCCAATCCAAAAATCGCATCGGCACGAACAAGCATTGTCAATCACAACAATAACAACTACAATGAATCCGAGATGAAGAACGATGAATGTAGCAGCAGCAGCAGCAGCAGAAGCAGCAGCAACAACAACAACAACAACAACAACAACAACAACAACAACAACAACA
>NW_022601432.1:643562-655318 GCF_009176505.1 Sitodiplosis mosellana | reverse complement strand
CAACAACAACAACAACAACAACAACAACAACAACAACAACAACAACAAAACTACAGCTACAATAACAACACCAACACATGCGTCAAACTCATCGTCCAATGTGATTTCGCATAGCAGTAAGGTATGCGCCGTTGCTAGTGATAACGACCATTGTGATAAAAGCCTAATTAATAAGGATGAGCTAGATGTAAGCGATTGTCGTTCGTGTTGCAAACGACAAAAAACTGTGCATAACTACGATAATGATGAGCGTACGGCCAAGTACATCCATAGTATTCACGCGAGCAGCAGCAGCAGCAGCAGCAACAACAGCAGCAGTAGTAGTCATTCGAATAACAACAATTTGCCAACAAGCCGTAGTCATTTAAGGGACGATTTCTCTGTGATACCAAATGTCACCAGCTATGATGATGCCAGCACACATTTGCTGGTGAAACGAGGGGGAGTAGAGCATGGTGAATGCTCTTCGGGCACCTATCGACGCACAATGTCCGAAAGTGTGGTCGGCACATGTCACACAGCCATCGAGAATTGCACGCAACCGGGAATTGATTTACTCCAATGTGACATGATGAACATACTGTCGGACAATGAGCTGAAACTGTATCGGCGTGCCTATTCGGAGGACGAACTGATTTGCAATTGTGATGACAACCGTCCGAAGCAATTAGATTTAAATACGACGAACAGCCCACCAAGTGCAAGCGATTTTCCATCGTCGTCATTGTCCATCGGCAGCGATGTTATAATCCATGGAACCAACCACGATCACTTTAAAACGCCATGCACGAGCAGCACCAGCACCATGTTTGACAATCAAACCAAACCAATTTATATTGAATGCCGAAGTCGCGCTGACGAAGAATGTTCACAAGATTCAATGACATTGAATTCGTCCAAATCGTTGCCCAAAATCAATTTGACAAAACTTTTTACCAAGACAATTGATTCAAATGCAAGCGATTACAGCGAACCAAATGAGCTGGATATCAGCGCTGAACTGCGTAAAATATCACAAGCTCCGATGCCAATATTCTCGTTTGATTTTGAAAATTTATCGCCGCCACTGTCATCGCCGACGGGTAGTGGTTTGGTTCAAAAATCCAATTCAGCACCATCGTTCCAATATTCGCCGCCCACATTATCACCGCGCTTCTTAAAATCGGCAGCTGCAATCAAGCGTCGGTCTCGACACCTATCGGATCGTTCATCTGAACGCCTATCAATTGGCTCGGACGATCATTTGTCCGATGAGGAATTTCATCAATTGTGTCTCGATTCGGAATATCGACCGGGCATATCTCCAACCAAAGCTACACTCCGATTCTTCCCAAAGAATTATGCATATCGAAAACGAGCATTGCTAGGTAAGTGCTGGTGTCGAAATAGAATAAATTTCATTTGAAATTAACTCCGGGTGAATCGATCAAATTAATCCAATTTTCGACGATGTTTTGTATTTCTGTTGGAAATTAGGCTCGTTTGAAGAATCATTGCTGCAACGTCGATTCGAACCGAAATTTTTAGTGCCCGGTTACAAAGTGTTGCTTGGGGCGTCTGGCTGTTACTGCACAAGCCAAATTACAATACCAGCATATACCTTCTTCTATGAATTGAATGACGAAGCACTGAGCACACCGTATGTGGTAAGTGAAAAATTGCTATTTTCCGCAAGCAGCGTGCAGCGTGCTCTCATTTCAAAAGCGCAACCAAACTGATTGAAATTGGTTTTCTCTCTTTCATTTTCGTTTTTCATGTAACGTACATGCTCAGTGCGAAGTGAGTATGCCACCACGAAAAGGCTACGTAATACCACGTACCGGTCACGTTCAGGCAACATTACTCAATCCAAATGGTATGGTTGTGCGGATGTTTGTGGTCGCCTACGATTTCCGTGATATGCCGGCGATGTGCCAAACATTTGTGCGTCAGAGAATTCTATCGTTTGATGAGAATGCAAATCCAGGCCGAAGCGTTGATGATCTCAGTCCTGCCGAGCAAATGAAACTATTACGTTATGCAATTCATTTAAGGTATTTATTTATCATACTTGTCTTTGCATTCAGTAAATTTTTTTTTTTGGCAAATTTTGAAAGAAAAGAACCCATGATTCCAACTTTATTTTCTCACTAATTCAATTTTTTGCACCTTCCTTCTACCGCACAGATTTCAAACAACACGATCGGGACGTTTGGCATTGCATGGTGACATTCGAATGTTGATATCGCGTCGAACGGATTGTGATACAGCAGCCGCCCATGCCAAAGGCGCACCCGAGTCTCCGAGTGAATTGAAAACGGTTACAATCGTTCCCGAGAATCCAAAATTTAGTCCGCGTTAATCAAACAACCAAACAAACCAACGAGAAAGCGAAATAGAGGAAGAAAATGAACAGTTGTTAAGAAAAAGAAGAAGAAGAAGAAAATGTGCAGAATTTTACATTTCTTTTCCCAAGATGCTATGACACTCATTACCATTAATTAAATATTTGATGAATCGTACATACATCCGTTGGTTCGACTGCTCGCGTTGATTGATTTGCACACAATACCCAATTTAACTGACATGCGTGTGTGTGTGTGTGTGTGTGTGTGTGAGCGTATGTTCAACCGATCTAACTGTTTCGTATGTACCACCGAATTCGAATGGGATAATGAATGAGGAAAGCAACGAAAAAAAGCAATACTACTCACAAAACAAAAAAAACAATAAAATTCATAAATGAAAATGAACATGAAACACCAATCAACTCAAGGCCACTAATCAATTCGAATTTGTTTAAACACATTTTGAAATTGAATGTGAAAAGAAAGCAGGCATGAAGAAAAAAACACGAAAACTAAAATCCGTTTGATTTACGATTCAAACTTCATTGCGACAAATATATCAAAGTGGTTTTTATTACTATATTTGTCCATACAAACATAAAATTGGCTAGATTTGTATGAGAAAGCAGTAATATTTACGATACACGCGCATCCAAAATTATACACAACAAAACGAAAGAAAAGAAAAAAAGAAAAACAAAACCGAATTATCGTTAATTTTACAAATTGAATCGTGATTTTTTTTTTCCCATTTGAATTAAAATGTTGTCAAGAACCAATTTGGCAGAACAAGTGACAAAGAAAGAAAAATGCTTTAAAAGAAAACAACACATATGTTTCGAAAGGGGTCAAGTGCCATAGCTCCGAGTTTTTGTTTTAAATGAAAGAAATTTGTAAATGTGTTTGTGATTTGTTATGATTAAGTTTCATTTACGGAGCGAACACAAATGAACGATATTAAAATTGCTATTCGTGTATTAGGAAAGAGTATATGGGTGTGTATTGTTGGAGCCTAACTGCCACCCAAAAAGAACATATATGTAAATTTATTTGGAAGAAGAATGAGAAAGAAACATTTTTTTTTTGTTCAGTTGCTGCAATGAGTAATTGTCATATTCAATCTAAACTAACAATTTTATACTTATCAATAAAACAAGGTTTCTCTATGGAATCTTGACGGTTCATTTTTTTCCCTCCTGTTGCTGTTGTGAATTAGAACTCAACATACAAACACACAGATGCTCATACATTTTTTCGGCTTCATTCGCTTCTTCCATCTATATATGTATATGTAGAATCGTTTTTTGTAGTTGGATTTTTTAATTGTTCTCCTCTCCTGCATTGAGCAGAAAGTATGATGAAACAGGAAGATATAAATGGTTTAAACCAAATGGAAGAATTTTTTTTTTTTGGTTTTATGTCACCGGATTTAGTTAAAGATGTTACTTTTTTGTTTCAGTTAATATGCAATTTCAACTGGAAAACCCATTACAAACACATTTCATAATAGATCCGACTCGATTCAATTGATTTTCTTCTTTTTTTTATTTGGCCAATAAACACCAATCGCTGAATACATTTGTTTATTTTCACGACCAGAACCACAAAAGTGTTAATAGCATCGTAGAAAAGCTTTTTCTGATGCAACAACCATTAATGAAAGAAAGAAAAAACGGAATAAAAACTATAAAAAAAAAAGATAAATTATTTATTTTGCTGCAAAGTGATAAAAGCGTGAAGCCAACTGTAAATATGCAAATATTTTGTGCGAATAATAATGCTCTATATCAGATATATATAAATATATATATACAAACATATATTTTATTTGAAAAATAAAGAAACAGAAAGAAAAATTGAAGAAAAAATTGAAGAAAAAAAACGAAGCAGAAAAAAAGCGGGGGAAAAATGCCCATCCAAATATTTTACTGAAAAATGTTATTTGTAGAAGAGGAATTACGACGACGATGAAGAAGAAGAAGAAGTAGGAGATAACACAGCAACTAACTCAATGTAGAGAGAGTTAGTTGATCATGCTTTAAAAACGATCTTATCGGAAGAATTAAGAGAGAAAAATAAAAAAAAATGAAACAATGAACCCACACAGAGTAAGAACAAACAAAACAAATTATCCACTGTAAATTGTGTGCTACCATGGCCAACCCAAGAACAACCAAATTTTCTTTCCGCTAATTCCTAAACCTAAATACCGACTTTTTTTACAATGAAATGAAATTCGAAGTGATTTTATTCATGCTTAACAGCATAATATTGATTTAAAAAAAAAAATATATTTTTGCAGATATCAATTTCAAATTTCAAATTTAAATGCCTATTTTATTGTACCAAGAATTTGTTTTTTTTTTTTGTCTAGGGGATAAAAAAAAACAACAAAGAAATCCTTTTTTATTAGCAGCGAAAATCAAATGTTACGGATTTTATATGATTTGCATTGGATATGTAATTTGATAAGCACACTGTATTTTGGCAGAAGAAAATGAAGTGAAAAAATAATGTTAAAAACATTTGGCTTTTTTCCCGAATTTTATGTCCTCATTTATTTGGTTTTTCAATTGAAACAAGAAAAAAACAATTCCAAAATTTATTCGCTTGATCCTTTAGTCAGAGTGAAATATCGATTTTAATATCTATATATATTAGATGGGCAGACAAAAAAAATATAATATTTTAAGCATGACGCAATTATATTAAAGTTAATAAAGATTAAATCCAATAAAAATAAACAAACGTTGTGTTTTGATTTTCAAATTTGTTGCTTTTTCTTTCTTTCTATCTTGTCCAGTGTCAGATGACAGCGGAGCATATCGGAATGTCAAAAACCTAACCTCAATCACAGAGCATGTCGTTTTGTTTATTGTTGATTTCATGTGTCATTGATACCGCATTGTGAAAGCATTCTTTTTATCAATAAGTTCAAGATTTACTGTAGCAATCGTTCAAAATGTTTGATGGTGATTCGGATTATATTGTTGAACAGTATATTAAGCCAAGTAGAGTTGCAAAGCCATTGATAAATGACGAACGAGCCGATATACTTGGAAACTTCGATGATGATGATGATAAACATGTCAAGAAGAAGGGTAAAAAGGCGAAAAAATCCAAAGAAATAGTTAGTGTGTCCGAGGAAAATCCATTTGCCGATGAGGATGACGATAATGAGGGAGATTTAGAGGAGGAGAAGGAAGTGAATGAACAGGATGAGGCCAGTGATATTGAAGAGCAAAATGGAAATGAAAGCGATGTAGATGCCGAAAATGATGAAGAAGCAGAAAGTGATGCAAAGGTTGACAATGTCTTGGAAGGAGAATGTGACGCCGATGACGACGAAAATATGGATGTGGCTGCCGATGGAAATGAGAGTGCCGAAAATGATCCAAATGAACCAGAAACTGAGGTGCCAGTGAACAAAGAGCCAAAAGCCAAGCAGAATAAAAAGGTGAAACCCGAGAAAAAGACAGAACCAACTGCCGCAAAGAAAACAGACCTGAATGACGATCAAATAAAGGCATTGATTCGTGGAGCCAGCAAACAAGATCGATTTGTATTGTATGTCACAAATTTAAACTATTCAACGAAACGGGAGACGTTGCAAGAGTTTTTCGAAGTGGCGGGTGCTGTGAAGTCGGTGCGAATACCAAAAGTGCGAAAAAGTGCATTCGCTTTCGTAGAAATGGCTGATTTGAATGCGTTTAAGGTTTGTTGAAAAAATGATGAAGAATACGGTGAAAAATATAGATTTCGTAAAAATCGATAAATAATAATGTTTCAGAACGCGTTGGCGCTACACAATCGAACGTTGGACAATTACACGATCAAAGTGCAGATATCTGAGGGTGGTAAGAAGAAATCGGCAAATAAGAAGAATATTCTGAAGCAGAAAAATCGTAAGCTAGCCGAAATGCGGAACGAAGGAAAGCAATTCCAGCGTAGTGGTAAAGGCTATGACAAAACCATTAAAAAGGAGATTCATCAACAGAAAATGCAACAGAATCGACGGCTGGCCAAGAAACAAGCGAAAAAACAGGCGAAAAAATAGCACTAAATTTCTGTAAAATTAAATCTCTGACCGAACGAAAAAAAATAATAAATAAACTATACTGACTGTGTGTATGGAACAAAATCAGGCTATGACCATGACTCAATTAATTTCATGCTGGCATTTTTATAGATGACGAAATTCAATTATTTAACGTTGTCCGATTCAATAGGAAAAAAGCAGCCACTAACAGCAGAGCGTACAAAACGGAAGAATTTGTTTCCATAGTGCATAATTTTATCAAAGATTTTAATTGAATAATCAAAAAAGCCCCATGTAATAATCAATTTACAGTGGCAAGACAATGCGAATCATTAGCGTGCAAATTCAAAGCCATACACACACACACACATCCACTGCATATTGCACTCGCGCGCTCATTCAAACGGCGAATTATGCGATAAGTCCATGGATAAAACTGCAGTTCGAATGATGCAGTCTCATTTCCCGGGTGATGCATTCACGTGATGGTTTTTGGAGTTTCACGGTTTTGTGAAATTGGTCCATTGTTCAGTCGATTCGGTGCCGTTGTGTGTTGAGTTTCGTTTAATTTGGAATCATGGTGTGATTTGTTGCAGCATTTTTTGATAAGTCGATTTGATTTTTTTTTCAGAATTGTGCGAGAAAAATAGAATTGTCTACGTGTTTTGTGTTCCCAGTTTTTCACACAGTCTTTGACAATGGATTTCGATAAAGTGTTGGAAGATGTCGGCTCATTTGGAATGTATCAAAAATTAGTTATAGCCGTGCTTATGCCGGCCGTGTTACCATGTGCATTCCATGCCTACAGGTGATTGATTGTTTCTTACTTTGTGATTTGATTGAAGTGATCTGGGTGCAATGTGTTGATATTTATTGATTGATACTTTTCGTACTATAGTCAGCTATTCATCGCATCAACACCGAGTCATTGGTGTCGAATTCCAGAACTTGATCCATGGTATACGGATGTACCAGAACTATTAAAATCACTCAGGTAATTCACGCAACTCAGGACGATCGGGTTGAATATTATATTCTTCTTAACACTTTCTCACAAACGAGAATCTGAAAAAAATCAATAAAAAAAAATTGAAATACCAAATGTTGAAAATATCACAAATAATCAAACAAAAAAATCGTCCTTTGACCAAATTCTCTTCAAATTAAAGTATACCATTGGTGTATCATGATGGGCAAACGATTTATTCACAATGCGAAATGTACTCACGGAATTACACGGAAATCGTTTTGATGCTTCACACCATGGACACGCAAAAATTGAGAAACAAAACCGAATTGTATTTAGATCCGATCAACTCGACAACTCGGAATTATGATAGTATTAAGTGCAAAGATGGCTGGATCTATAATAGAACCATGTTTCCAAATACAGTTGTTATGGAGGTGCTTATTATAATTCTAATAGTCAAAAAAACATTTGTTTTTTTTTCTCATGAGAAGAAAATCTTTTTCTCATCTAACGACAAGATGAAAAAAATGGATTTTCATATGAAAATACGATTTATTTAAATTTTAAAATAAACACATTCTAGTGGGATCTTGTATGCGACAAAAGTTTCTATCCAGCATTGGCACTGGTGGTATTTGGAATGGGTGGCTTGATCGGAAATTATCTGTATGGTTTCCTGCAAGACTATTGGGGCCGACGACCATCGTTCTTTGTGTATCTATTTCTGGAAATAGTCGCTTGTGCGTTGAGCTCAATGACATGGAACTTCACATCTTGGTTGATATTTCGAGTTGTTGTCGGATTCACAGTTCCTGCCATTTTGGCCAGCCCTTATGTTCTAGGTACTCTGATCATATTCAAGTCGAATGAAAAAAAGTCAAAAAAAAATTCAATTTTACATTTATTTTCCCCACCTTTTTTTTCACTTTGTTCAATTTCTTCGTTTCCAAATTTTGATTTTCAATTTACGAAAAAAAACCAACAACACAGCAATCGAACTGGTTGGACCAAAGCATCGTGTATTCTGCACCATCGTTCTCAACATCGCCTATTCCATTGGATTGGTTTTGTTGTCGGGAATAGTGTATTTCGTACGGGATTGGCGTTACCTTTCGTTGGCTGTATCACTCCCACTTCTGTTGCTATTTTTCTTCTTCTTCACTCTGCCGGAGAGTCCGCGTTGGCTGGTGGCTACCGGAAAATATCGTCGTGCTGCTCGTATCATGAGTGAAATGGCACGTTTGAATGAAAAAGTGATTCCAGACGATTATGAAGAGGTATTGCGACGTCATTTCGATCCAAGCATCGGTGCTGCGTCAACCGAGCAAACAAGCGATGTCAAATCATCGAATATTGGTGTACTTGATCTATTTCGTACATCAAATATGCGCGCAAAAACATTAATCATTACATTCATTTGGTTTGCCAATACGTGCGTTTATGTTGGCCTAAGCTATTATGCACCAGCCTTGGGAGGCGATGAAATTTGGAATTTCTTTTTAGCCGGAGCCGTTGAATTGCCAACATATCTATTTTTATGGCCAGGTTTGAGTTGCATCGGACGACGATGGATTTTATGTGTGTCGATGTTGGTCGGCGGTATTGCATGCTTGCTCACATTTTTGGTGCAGGAAGATCAATTCATTATGTTGAGCCTGTATTGCATTGGCAAAATGGGCATTTCATCGGCATTTGTCGTACTGCCGTTGGCTGCGTCTGAACTGTATCCGACCGTTGTACGTGGATTGGGCATGAGCATTAGCTCGGTCATCGGAATGATTGGACCTATTGTTATACCGGTCATCAATTATATGGTAAGTTCGAACAGGTACAAACTGATCTGAATGAACAGTAGAAATTGTTTGCAAGAATCAATTCTGATTTCAACAAAATTAATTACATTTGAAATTCAAAATTCGAATTGTATGAAAATGCCAATATTTCGACTAACAACTTGAATATTTTGTGTTGCATCTTCATTTTTATCTTCTCTGTAAACAGGGAAGCAATATGTTGGTACTACCCCTGATTATAATGGGATGCTTACTCACACTGGGCGGTATCGCCAGTCTGTTTTTACCAGAAACGATGAACAAACCGTTACCACAGACTATCGAAGATGGTGAAAATGTCCCTCTATCCAATCCATTTACATGCTTATGTCTACAACGCAATCGACATCTAACAACCGAATTGAAATCAATCAACAAATAGAATAAACATTCATATTTATTAATAAATTTAATAAAAAATAAATTAATATTGTTTCGTGTGTTGAAAAGTGTTGAATAAACCAAAGTTATTTTGGTCTAGAATAAAATTGTTCCGTATTCTTTCACGAAATGTATTTCGAGTTCATGGCTCCATCTATTGAATAAAATCGGAAATAATCACAAAGTATTTGTTGTTTATCCTTTTGTTTCGCTCCAATCCGAATATCATCGAAGAAATCACGTACCGGGTGCTAATGCTGTACAAGCTAATGCTGTGCACACACACACACACAAATGCATAGTGAATGTGACATTTGATAAAATAGAAGTCCATATACAAACGAATATTATTTCTAATGGCACAAGCACAAAGCAGCGCACTTTGATTTTGTTTGTTATGCAAATTTAACAATTGAGTAATCGGAATTTCGTTAGTTTAGTTCTTTATTTGAGTCTGCCATGCAAAAGTCGTGAAATATACGCTTGAAAATTAGTGCAGTGCATAGTAAATTGATTGGAAGAAAAAAAAAAAAACAAAATGCTCATCTCCAGAAAAGAATTATCGGTACATTTTTTGTTTACCGTAATATTCTGTGTGGTAATTGAAGCGGCTATAACGCATAAACATGGCCATAATCAGGGTGAACGGTTGGTAGATGGTTCGTTTAAGCCACGCGATTCCGATCATAACGGAGCAGATGGTGAACATCTCACAGAGTTCGATCATGAAGCAATGCTGGGCAGTGTGAAGGAGGCTGAAGAATTCCATCAGCTATCACCAGAGGAGTCCAAGAGACGCTTGAAAATATTGGTTAGCAGTAAAATTGACACAAACAAAGACGGTTTCGTTGATAAGCATGAACTGAGGGCGCACATATTGCGCTCATTCAAGTGAGTAAACGATTTATTGCATTGAACTAAGTAATTTTATTGAATTGCCGAGATCAAATTTAGAGTTTGTTCTATTTTATGAGTTCAACTTTCGTGAACAGACATCACCTAACGATCCGCATATCTGTTGCAAAACTTTCAGGTCATTGTCGGAGGAAGAATCAAACGATCGATTCGATGAGGTCGATGAAAATACCGATGAAGCTGTGACATGGGCCGAATATCTCAAAGAAATGTACGACATGGACTCGGAAGATGAGCCGGGCGTGAAGGTTTCAGTTTTAGACGATCGCGTTGAATCGGAGAATAGGCAATTGATTGCCGATGACAAAGTCATGTTCGAAACGGCTGATTTGAACAAAGACGGCCACTTGAATCGTGAAGAATTTGTTCTGTTCATCAGCCCGGAGGAGCATCCAATTATGTTGCCGATCATTTTGAATCAAACGTTGCGCGACAAAGACACCGATAACGATGGCATCATTAGTTTCCAGGAATTCCTTGGCGATTCGGCACGTGACCATGACAAAGCTTGGCTGATTGCGGAAAAAGAGCGTTTCGACAGCGAATACGACAAAGACGGCGATGGATTACTTAATGGCAATGAAATTCTCTCATGGATTGTTCCTAGTAACGAGTATGTGTTTTTGTTATTTGCATAAGCAACAATTGAATTCCCAAACAAATGCTTATTACGTGGTTTCTTTTTCGTGTGTTTTTCGTTACCTGTTTTTTTTTCTTCCAGAAAATAAAAACATATTTTTCATAACATTTCTTTCTCTTTTTCTCAAACAGTGACGTTGCAATCGACGAAGTGAATCACTTGTTCGCCGCAGCTGATGGTGACCAAGACGACCGTTTGAGCTACAATGAAATTTTGGATAATCACGATCTGTTTGTGGGCAGCGAAGCAACTGACTATGGCGATCATCTCCAGAATATTGACAAATTCAAGGATGAACTCTAATTTCGTGTGTTTTTTTTTTGTCTCTGCGGAAATTTTTTTTGCATTCGTTTATTTTGTCAATCAATTTTGTGTGCTTTGCCTGCATGACGTCCAGATAACAAAAAAAATCTCAATCTTTTAATTGCATTTCACATTTGAAGCTAAAATGAAACGCTTTGTCATTTATGCACAAATACTCGACAACGTCGAGGCCGAGCGTGAAATATATATATATATATATATATATACTACATATATATATATACCAGGTGTGTAAATATGAAACCGGATTTTTTTTTTCGAAATTTGAATGTTTATTGTGAAAAAACGGTACAATATATGAACGCGTGAGAATAAAAGACTGACGCTA